>NW_009929308.1:0-4578 GCF_000696875.1 Nestor notabilis
GGGCTGCTCCTCGGCTCCAGGGGCCGAGTACAGAGCGGGGAAAAGTAGCGGGAGGGGGCATTTCTCAGGATGTGATGCGTATTGTCTCTGCCAGGGTTTTAATAGAGCGCGGGAAGGTCAGGAGGGCTCCGGAGAGGGCTTGGTTTGGGCGCAGAGGCAGCATCTTGGCCGGCTGGGCTGCGGAAAAAAAATCTGGGCGCTGCATCTTGCAGGGATGTGCCTGGAAGCTGCGGGGAACAGGCACCAGCGATGCTGTGATAAGTCCCAGTAGTCCTGTGTCGAGAACAATGTGAGTGTGGCTGTTCGCTGCCTTCCTCACGCTGGATTTGCCCAGTGAGAAGCTGAAGGCTGACTTCTCAGATAGAAAGGACCATGTCCATTCCCAGTGCTGGAGAGAAGCCTATGCTTTGTCCTGGGAAGCGTGTGTAGTTTGTCACCTTCTTATCATCAGCTTCTAGTTCTGGGATGGTCGTGGGTTGCTCAGGTTGAAGTCGATGGCCTTAATTCCTCTGCACCCCATGGTTTAGTTTTTTTTACAGCTCTGAATATTTGTTGCAGACCATCCTTTACGTCCTGTTAAATATGTGGACTGCAGAACTCCTGCAAGTAACTGCTCCCTGAAAGCCTTGCCCAATCCAATTTGTCCACATGTGTATGTCTGGCAAACTGAATGAGGCTGGGGGTAGTTTTTTCCTTTCCTAAAGACTGTTCTTTGTTTCACATTTGACTGCTTAGTTTAGGGTGAGGACAGCAGTCCTCCGAAGGTATCTACATGGAAGGCATTATAATAAAGAGATTTAACACAAGCTTTTTGGAAATGCAGTCAGCAGTGCCAGAAAAATGTGAATGAATGACTGGTGAGAACACATTGCCTGTAAATGTGTAGATGGGAGGGGAGGTTCTACAATACGTTTCTTTCTATCTGGAAGTACTGGCATTTAGCACATGTAGGGGGAACCTCCGTAGAAATAAAGTTGCAGTACTGCTTTTCAAAGGAGGCGTAATTCTACATCCATTTTTAAGAAAGATGTAACATATGAAAATATTCACTAGCTTCACTAAATCCTTCTACAGAATAAATAAAAGAATGTAATCTTTTTGATAGTAAGCTTTGAAACTGCAGTAGCAGCTACTAAATGTTTGCTTTCAAGAAATTTGATTAGAAATTGATAACCAGTTGAATGTTAGACAAAGATACATAAGAGGCAGTAACAGAAAACTATTTTTATCTATGAAATAAATGTTCTTCTATGGATAGGTTTTGCAACATTAGACTTTTCTGAGAGAAGAAAATGTAGCTCTTGGATTTGTCTTCCATTGTTAGGAACTAGAACTTGTCAGGATAGTTACCAGCATTTGTCAAGCTGCTTCTTGCTGCTTCTCCATGCTGAATTCTGTTTATTTGATTTGTTCTTGGATAGGTGTTTTGGAAGAAAAAAAAATCCCACAGTAAAATACTGTATGTCTTTTAATGAGCTGTGGTAAAATAAATTCCGGTAGGGTATCAACAGATGGTATGGGCAGAATTTTTAATTGGGGAAGTGAAACTTAAATCTGTGCTTTCATATTGAGGCGGTGAAATAAAAGTGGAATTTCAGACAAGTTGAGCATCCAGGATAAGATTGCTTCTAAAGCAGTTCTCAAGTTTTATGCTCCTTATCTTTATCTGATTTTCTTCATCCAAACTGGGAACACTTGAGCTGGGGAGAGAGAATTAATATTAATCTGTGTTATAATATAAGCAAAATAGAAGATTAAAGAAGAAATTGAAAGTTCAGACAATGAAACAACAGAATTACAGTAGCCTTCTAAGTTCTTATGCTTTGGTAGCACTGTCATAATAACTGCATTACCTCATGATCAGTCGTAAAAGAAAAGCCTGATCTCTTTAAGCCACCTGGGTTGCATTGTTTGCCATAGCTAGGAATTGGGTAACCTTACAAAAGTACAGCAAAAAGTCTTGTCTGATACTACATGATTATTAACATTCCCATGCATCTGTTTATGACTGTTATACATCCATAGTCAGCCAGGCAACTGCTAAAGACATCTAATATAACCTCTTAACATCACTGATGGACAAAACAAAAAGATTAATCTTTGTATATGTTAGTGATAATGATTCAGTATCTATCTAGCACATTGTTCAACAAGTTTGTTGTGGTGTTCTTTAATGAGCTTCCTTTCTACAGCTTCTCAATGAATGCTTCTGATGGTACGCTGGCCAGAATGCACTGTTTTTGTAAGAAACGAATCATCAAACTATTTTTCATTTCTGTGTAATCTTATAGAATTTCCATTTTATTTCGGTGTTACCTCCACATTAAATTCTTCTAAAAGGATTTCCTACTTTCACGGGTCTAACTCAGCTTAGGTGAAAATGCTTGAGGAGAATTTCCAGGAGAATATACAGGGTGGCTATAAGATCTCATGCAGTTGCTCGAGTGTAATTTTTCAAATACAACAAAAAATGAATGACTACATTTGTGGCCTGATTGTGCAAGCCCCTCCACATATGGGATTTCTTATCTCTTTTTTACTCAGTAGAAATCCTGGCTTACTTGTGAGTTTGGCTCCTGCTTTCTACTGATGACAGTGCCTGTGTTAATGCTCTACAAGCAAATTGCCATGTCTAAGCCAGATGCTAATAGAAATCAAGCAACAGACATATACAGTTAATTGGAGAAGTAACTCAAGAATCACTGGTGATAGCACAATTACCAGATCCAGCTTGCAACTGAAATCAGTCCCCGTTTGAGTAACTTTCTGTAAGTGTGAGACAGCAGAGCTGATTTGCTGCCATGAGCACTACAATGAAGAAATGGGACTTAGCCAGTCTGCAATCTTCTCAATTTTGCTAGGGTTTTTTTGTTTTTTTGTTTGTGGATTGTGTTCTCTGTTTGCTTCTCACCATTTGTTGACTCAGCTCCACAACTAACAGAAATTAAGCATGTGTAGCTTTACTGAAACTATGTTGATTTACAGCAACTCATGATTTGGAACTGAAACTGGTATGCAGTTCCATGTAATACGAGAACCAGATTTATTCACAGGGAAACATGAACTAAAAGTTAAGTTTAGGAATAGAGGATGCATACGTCATTAACACTTTGTGAATAAATGGAGAAAAAGTAGCTCTTAAAGTGGTGATAAATTTGGTCTTAAAATTACAGGAAGATTGGCCAAGTGTAAGAAAAGCAACAGAGTGCAGCAGTCAGTACTTTAAAGAGGAGGTTGGGTAAATTTATAAAAGCAATCCTATGACATGATTGCTTGTGATGGCAGACTAGATCTGTTAGGTAAGAAGAATCCTTCCAGTCTTATGTTCTTATGAAGAGATGTTAACAAAAGGACGAAAGTCAAATAATTCTCATTGGGACTATCTTTAATGTTTCTTCGAAGTATTAGTTGGGCTACCACTGTAAATTAGCATACTACAGCAATCAGAGGATTTCATACCATGCCAAACATGTTCAGCGCTACAGCAGGTTAGTCCTCCAACTTGCCTCCTATAGTTACAATAGGAAAATCTGATGATTGATTACTTTTTTTAATGCAGCAATATTTCTGTTGTAGAAGCAAAGATATCAGTCCTAAAGCATCGGTAGTAAGATCTACCTTCATCCCTTGAGCATTGGACATAAGGATTGCATTGCAAGGATAAGTTGTGCTCATTGTAATTCAGAACATGAGAAGATCTTGTCTCATAGTCATATTTTAGGCAATACTGCCAGCAGTGCAGCATTGCTTAGTAGTATTACCATCACCAGTCTCACATTCTTTTTTACCAACCATCTATAACAATGTGACTTTTGCAAGAGCCTGAGTTATGTCCACCTTTGCATCTTCTTGTTACTTGTTACTACTGTAGTTGCACTAGTGCTGACTAATGCTGTAATACAGCGACAGTTTAACTATGCAGTTTCATTCTGAGGGAAAATATTGCCTCTGGACAAATAGTTATTTCTTATTGCTTTATATAAAAAATAAAAAGCACACTTCAGTATTCCTGTAACGGAACTTACCAATTCATAACTCCCTTTTCTAAGGACAGCTGCACAACTAAAATGTAACTTGAAGCCAGCAAAATACATCCGTAGTATTTCAGCTGTGAGATGAATTGGAAGAAAATGGATTGCAGTTTTGAGCAACCTGTTTTTCAAGACATTTCTCTTTGTCATAGAATTTTTCATATGATCTGATGGGCAATCAAGACCATTGGTATCTAATCAATAGCCCAAATAGTATCCTCCTTTCTCAGCACCATAAGAAAGGGAAAAGAGGAGAGAGGAGGAAAACATAAAAGTGCCATCATACAGAACAAATGCCAATGATTAAGATATTCAAACAGTGCTTTGATTCTTTATAGATTGAGTCTAGGAATAGTGTCTACCAGATTTAGCTTCGAGGAAGGTAAGTTGTCTGTATATCCTACGTAGACCTTTAGTTCATAACTAGGTCTGCCAGTCCATTTGTTTTTCAAGGGTTTCAAGTTTCCAGGAGCTGATGAAAAATGCCAAGGCAGTGCTTATAGGGATAGTTCCACCTTTCTGCTAGTGTTTGCATGCTCATTCCTGC
>NW_009929308.1:4609-36514 GCF_000696875.1 Nestor notabilis
TAGGACTCGTGTCAGCGCAATGGAGTATTTCAGTGTATAGATCCAGTTAAGAACAAGCCACATTTTGACATGTCAGTGCCTCCCTACCTCAGTACCCTAATCCAGTTCATGCAGCTACAGAAATACCAGTTCTGGGATAAAGGAGGTGTTCGAGGCAAGGGACTGGAGGTAGGCTGAGAGAGGAGCAGAACTGTCTTCTAAATCTGAAGAGTCTCTGAAGGAATTATTAGTTTCCTCAGGGTGCAAGCACTTAAATAACATAGCAGTACATGGTATCCTGATGTCATAGTAGTGCTGTGATTCTAACTATGCTAAAATTAGAAAGTTGGGGCAGTTATTCCCACCTACTCAGTCTGAAGAAGCTTAAAAGCATATGTCTAGCATAGTGGGATGCAAATGCAGAAGACAGTGGAAGTCCAGCAAGGAACCTCACATTTAGCAGTATGACCTTGTAGGAGGATCAAATGGATGCTCATTACCTTTAACTTGGTGGGAACAATGCAAGCTTATTTTTAGCCTATACATATTAACCACAAATAATACTATACCATATAGTTACAGGGTAAATCCCTATAATAAAGAGCATGTTCCAGGCACCTAAATTATGCCTAGAAAAAGTGTTCTATGTATCTGTTTCAAAAGATGTATTTTAATTTGTTACCTCATTAGTTCTAACTGAATAAGACCATGGAGCCTGATACGCCAGCAGTGGGTCTGTCTAATGACAACCTGGAAAAGCCATATAAACAACAGTGACATTATCAGATGATACTTTCATGTTAAGTGCTGTATCTCAGAACTGTACATTGCCTGTCATTAATAAAAAAATACTATTATTCCTTCAAAGGTGATTGGGATGGAAAGGCTCTTCCACTTTAATTTGAAATGAACATTGATCAAGAAAGTGCAAGAGAGAAATGTAAGCTATAATGTATTTTCTTTGCATCCTAAAACATGCCCTGTTTTAATTCGTTTTACCAGGCTTATCAACATAAGCTAAAGCTAGCCCTTATAGGTCAAAGCATTTTTGGGCAAGAAGTTTATAACAAGCTGAGAAAAGAGGGACATAAAGTTGTGGGAGTATTCACAGTGCCTGACAAGAATGGACAAGCTGATCCTTTGGGTAAGTGTAACTTTAATCCAAATGTTAAAATTACAGGCATACGTAACGAACTTGCCTTTTCATGAGAGGTGATATCTGTATGGAAATGACTTGCATATATTGCCCTTATTACACTGATTCAGCGCAAGAACTGTGCTTTAACAAACAAGTCCCAGAACCAGTTTAATCTTGTCAGTCAGTATTTAAAAGTTATTTCTAACCAGACAGAGCCATACATTGAGGTATTCAAAAAATAAATTTATCTGTCTACCTTATTTGAATGTACATCCCAGAGATAATCATTTTGAGCTATAAATGTATCTTAAAGCAAATAGTTGCTAAGCCAATACTCAAGCACAAATGTCTGTCACCTGTTTCACTGCTGGCTGGGACACTCAAGGCATGAAGCCAAGACTGTTTATCCCTGGCTTTCTGCCTGTCTTGACAAGCTTGCATGCGGCAGTGTACCTGCAGAGCCTATTTCTCTTTCACCTAGACTATGGAAAACCAACTGAAAACATTAGAGGAGACTTTGTTCTGGCTTTTTCCACTGTCAAGATGCATAAGGATTTTCTAGACTTCCTAAAGAAAGAGTTGTTGCTTGACAACAGAATTGTACTCATAGAACAGAACCCAGTGTGACAAAGAAGCTACTTTGGAATAATCTGAATAGTAACCTTTTAATTTTCTTTATTCATTGGCACAAAAATAGTGAGATAATATGATTAGCAAATAGAAGTGCCAGAATAGAATGTACTTTAACAGATAATCTGAAATTAAAACTAACATTCCATGAGCTGTCTCAAGTTCAAGTCTCTCTCAGTTTTGGGGTTTTTTTTTGGCCAGGTCCTGACATGTTTTTACAGAACTCTTGCAAGAGAAGAATCAAACATAACTTTTACTTATGTGGACTATGGTGCTCCCAAACTAGCATATGGTTCTCAAGTTTATTGCATTCTGTAACTCTACCTCATTAAAAGATTTAATCACACTTTGGAAGAATTAGAGGAGGCAACTATTTGTTTAGAAAAACACAATTCAGCTCTTCAGCTCTGGAAGCATACCATAATACTTTTACATTACATAAACTATTATTGTACAGATATTACACTAGCAGATGTAATTGAGTAAATCTTCCACTGATTTCAATTGTGTATTTGTTTTAACTAAACCATAGAATTATTTTACTGCTCTCCTGATGAAAAAAAAATTACTAGATACTTTATTGCTTTTTACTTCTAGATGACTCAAAGAGCTTAAGTCTCAAGTGAAATTTAATAATGTTTCTGTATCCTCAGACAGCTACAATTTTTGTTTCTAAAAGAAATTGCAGTACACACTAACTTCCATGGCCTGGTATTTAAGTAAGTATTTACTTAAGACCTACATTAATAGGCTAAAGATGCTTCAGGTTGAATTCAAGGTCCAATTTCAGGAGTGAAAAAAAGAAAGGAAAGTATATAAATGTGTATAGAAATATAAATTAGATGAATTTTTCGTAACTCTTCTTGTTTTCACTTCCTACTACACGTACAACTTAACAGATGTAGAGTTTGACTCTTACTCTCTCTGATGAGTTATCAAGCAGTTGCAAAATGGAATTTATCGAACAGCTAAAAATTCTCTCTACAGTTAGTGCAGTTGGTTTTTTTCTCATCTTTGAGCTTAAATTTGGGTGTAGCTCAAACAGAATGTGTGCCTCACAGATAAACAAAAGCATATCCAGAAGGCATCAGCAAACAGAATTTTTAAGAAATTACCGAAGGCCACTAGCATCTGTAATTATTTTCACCATATGCTAGAATGCTGCTGACACAAGTGAATCTTAGTTGTACATAGTCATATTCACATACAAAGTGCTGAGGTAGAAAATTAGGTTCTACTAAACCAAACCAGTTGCAGGCAAATGGAATGACTGGAAAAGAAATTAAGTATCACTGTTAAGTAGTCAGTAACATTCATCATTCTTTTCTGCTTTCATTGGTACTTATTAGCCAAGTCATTGTAGTGACCTTAAAATTGAGTATAAGCTGTAGGAATGAGAATAAAAGGCAGAATTAAAAGAATATATCCAAGCCAAAGGTTTTTAAACAGCTTACAGAGCAGTACAAAGGGCACTCTGTAATCATACGCTTGATGATCTGCTTGACTTGTCATGCAGTATCTCTCTGATTTCAGTTTAGATTTTTAACACAAAATGTGAATTAAAATAAAAAGAATAAAAATTTCTTTTTCTTGCCCCTCAGCACTGGCAGCAGAGAAGGATGGGACTCCTGTTTTTAAGTTCCCCAGATGGAGAGCTAAAGGCAAGCCTATCCAGGAAGTAGTTGCAGCCTACAAATCGGTTGGAGCAGAGTTAAATGTCCTTCCATTCTGTACACAGTTCATCCCCATGGATGTTATTGACTGCCCAAAACATGGCTCAATTATTTACCATCCATCCATCCTACCACGCCACCGAGGAGCTTCTGCAATCAATTGGTGAGTTTTGTGCATCAAAACTATGTGTGTGTCCCATTAGGATGTTAGTCTGTACTCATGTAAATGTTTGCACAGTTCTGTTGACTTGCAAGTGCTCTGAAGGAACTTCACTGAAGCAGCTGAGTATTTGCTTCATGAACTGCATTTCATACCTGAGATTCATTATGATTTCAGTTCAAGTGCAGCTGTTACTCTGGGAAGGTCAGTGATGTGATCTGTACATTCATATATTTTACTCACATAGGCAAAGTGGCAATCTGGAGTTTTCATAGGCCCTTGTAGCTCATTCCCCACAAACACTAGATATGTATCACAATAGGGCTTGATGCAGTCTAAGAAGGGAAGGGAGGAGAAAGAGGAGAATCTACAAGAATAAAACCTTGTCTCGCTGTCCTCTTGAGTGATGCACAAGGCTAGATTTAAAATGTTTCTGTCAAAGAACTACACTGCAATAATATCCCAGTAGACTCAGATCTAACATTCTTGTGACAACATAAATGCCATTATCACAGTGTTTAAATTCAGTAAGAAATTGCCTAAATATGAAGAAATAATTTTAAAAGAACCTTACAGGCAGCATGGTGATTATCTAAAGACACAGTATTGTAGATTCAAAGCAAAAGCATATTTTGTCTTTTTATTTTTAATCTTTAATGGAGAAAAAAGCTAAGGTGAAGTACTTAAACAGAGCAGTAGAGGAGACTATTAGGGATGTAAGGAAATCCTTCAAAAATGGCAGTTATGTCCAAGTAAGTAAAATTAAAAAGACCATAAATTCTGGCAAAACAGATGAAAAATGAGTGTAAGGCAGTCCAGAAAAAAGAAAAAAAAACCAAACAACTAAACCAAACCAAAACAACCTTTTGAAGGCATAAAAGTGAATCATAACAATTTTCCCAAATATGTTAAAGGTGGGAGGTCTGTAGAGTGATACAGGTGATTTTTAAAAGGTGCTTATCGAAGAGAATACTATAGTAGGAAGTCTGTCTTGGTATTCAGGATGGAGTAGCTTAAGATTTCATTACCATAGAGCCCTTCTTTGTGCAGAATAAGTCAGAACAATTCTCTTGAGCTGAAGTTTAGTTAAACTGATGAATGAATAAGAATCTCTTTTCAGCACCAGGGGACATTCAAGCAAAGGTTCTGCAGGTTTGGGACAGCCTACAGCACTTCTGTTCCTTCAGATTGCATTGGTGCAGGAGACTGGAAAACAGCAAGAGAATACTAATTTTAAAAGGACTGAAAGGGGAAGCCAGGAAACTTTAGACCAGTCACTTTGATTTTGATATAATAAAGAATCCACTTCCTACACAAATGGGTGAATGTGATAACATGAAAGTGAGATTAAGAATGTGAGAGGTCAGATTCAAAATTAAAAAACATAGAGTAATGCACATGAGGGGAAAAATACTGACTGTATGTAAGCAGTAATAAAATTTAAATTAATGGTTGCCAGTCAGAAAAGAGACCATGGAAGGATCTTAAATACTGTCTGCATCTAAGACAGAAGATGAAGGAACTAGAAATGCTTCAGAAAAGGCTAAGAAAGATGCTCAAAGGTATAGAACAGCCTCCATATGACAGAAGAATAATCTAGGAGTCTTTAGACAGGATAAAAGGTTATTGGGAAGGAAATATGCTAGCAGTGTATTTAGCCATGAAAGACATGTGAAGGTGAATAAGAAATGATTGCTCATTGTTAATCGAAAGTCAGAGGGCAGCCAGCAGAGACATCAGGCAGTAGCATTTGATTTAATAAAGGAGGACTCTATGCAGTCTGTTATTAAAATGTGAAACTGCTTGTCTAGACAGCTCTAGAAGGGGAAAAGTTAATCAAGATCTATTCCACAGGAAGCTGTAGACATGAACTCTCTTTCAGGAATTTCCTGAGGTGAAGAAACAGGAGTGTATCCCAAGGGTGTATCACCAAGTCTTCCTCTATTTTGCATAATCCTTCTGTAAACATCTATTCCTGCCTTCTCAGGTAAAGGCTATTGTCCTAAGACCTTTAATCTAAGGTAGGATTCTCACACCATTCTTGTTTCATCCTCACACACCTTGTTCTCATCGCAACTTCTTTCACATCATGTGGCTACAGCCCTGGTGCTGATCAGACCTTTTCTCCCCACAGCGTGATGTCGAAAGCCTCAGGGAATTAGGCATGTCTAAAGGGGCACCAGGCATAAACAAGGGCCCTGGGCCTCTGAGGGTTCCTCACTCCATCCTTTGCAGCCTCTTCAGCTGTGGCCACTTTGTTGTCAGCAGCCATCTGCAGAGGGAGCTGTTGGACAGAGGAGAGGGCACGCAGTAGTGGATCATGTCACCTATTCAGCATCAGGGACATTTGCCCACAATAACTTCTCTTTCAGTGCTATGCTGAGGACATCCACTTCTCACAAGGGTGTTCTTTTGGAATTTTTAGATAATATAAATTAGAAAAAAATGCTGCTCAAATGTGTGAAAGATCTGATATGGACTACCAAAACTTCTGTTATACCTTGTTATACTTGTTTTTTGTTATACTTGCCAACTTCCCCAGTTGTCTTTGGAATTTCTCCTTTGTTCTGCACAAATGTGTGCTTTACTCCTTCTAATTATGTAGTTTTCAGTTAATAATCAATTAATAATGAATTTTCAAGTGTATAAACCAGATGTCTGGTGATCTTGTTACATGCACTGCCAAGTGAATACTTATGTACATGAGATATATCTTACTGAAAACTGCATTGGTGTTTGCATGTGTACAGGTGGTTAAAATCATGCAGGAAAGATATAGCTCTCCATTTGTGGCTGCTCCTTAAACACACTTCTATTTGATTTTCCATCATTCTGAGGCACATGCGGTTCCAAAGCAGAACTGGAAAGTCTAACTGGCCAAAGTTCCCTTCAGATTCAGAGGCAGATCCTGAACTAATGTAAGTCAGCATAGCTCTATTTTAAGCAGGGCTATGTTCATGCACAGCAGCTGGGAATCTGGCTGGATACAAATTCCCTTAATAACTTTTCTTTAAACAGTTGCATATCCATTATTTTCCACTCTGAGTTGAGCTCTTTTTCAGCTGTGTGACAACTGTACTTCCCTTGCTGACCTGCAGGTAAGTTATGAGGCTTAGCTAATTACAGTAAATAACTATGAATTATTAAGACAATATGATGTCTAAATGCTTCCGTCTTTCATATTACATCATAACTATTGCACATCTTTTGCTTTTTGCTTTATTGCACATCTTTTTGCTTTCAAAATATTGAAAAAAATTATCACAATGAATGTGTGATAAGACACACTGGATTCAGTTGTAGCATTTATGTCACTTTGCGGAAACCACACATTAACAGTATCAAAACTCTGTTCCTGACCATGAAATTAGCAATGAAATGAACAATGAAGGTAATATTAAAGACAGTTACAATTTTCTTTTCTATCTACCTAAAGCAAATGAATGTGTAACAGAAGGGTTGATATCCCTGACTAGTTTCATACTGTCTATACTTACTGTAAGGTTTTTTTTATGTCCAGGACTTTAATTCAAGGAGATAAGAAAGCAGGATTTACTATTTTTTGGGCTGATGATGGTTTGGACACTGGACCAATCCTTCTGCAGAGACAATGTGATGTTGGCCAAAATGATACTGTGGATGACCTGTATAACCGGTTTCTCTTCCCAGAAGGAATAAAGGCTATGGTATGTTTAGCTGTACTAAATATCAGCATTTTTAAAGGAAAATAAAAGCATGTGCTGAAGTTTGAGAGTAAAGGAAATATTGACAAGATGCATACATTTCGAAAGACAGAGGTTGTGGTGCTCAGTCAAATCCTAGAATTCAGTGGAACAGTGCTGCTTCACAACAGCTGAGGAGGTAGCTTCAGAGTATTTGTTGCTGGCAGCAGGCAGATCATATCCCATTTCCACAGAATGCAAGAAGTCAAATTTGTTTGGAATGTGGCTCTTTCAACAGATTTCTTGAATATTCTTACAACATGAAATTTTTGAAGGGCTCTGAGAGAACAAAAAGTTAAGGGTGAGGTTGAAAACAAAAGGGGGAGGAGGGAAGATGGTGTTTTATGTTCAAAGCCCTGGTGCATTTGCTTTGAAATTTTTATGCTTGTCCTTTTTTTCTATTGTTTTTAGATGAAGAAAATGCATAAAAAATACCAAGATTTTTTTTTTTTAAGAGATTTTTTTTTCTCTCTCAATTTAAATGCAGAGAAATAACTTTTTTCCAGAAAGAAAAAGAAAAGAGTTGAATGCAATCATACTGAGTCACATTCTTGTCCTGCAGAATTTAGGCAGCTGGTATATGTTTGGTGACTAGGTACTTTCATCAAATTTCTGAGGCTGTTTCTTTTGTCAAAAAGAGCTTCAAGCATGTGTGTATGTTAATGAGTGCAGCATTGGTCCCCTAGATTTTGGTAATCCTAAGTTTTAAAAATAAACTAGTTCCCCTTGTGGCAGAAAGTCTTTTGCTGTCATTCCCAAATATGACTGAGGAAAAAAGGCAAACCAAGCTAACATTAAATCTGTTCCTTTTTTACTTAGGTGGAAGCCGTACATCTAATTGCTGAGGGTAAGGCCCCTCGTATACCTCAGCCTAAGGAAGGGGCAACATATGAAGGCATCCAGAAAAAGGAAAATGCAGAGGTAGTGTTAAATAACACTCTGTTCATGCATATCACAAAAAAAATTTACTAAATCAGATTACAGTAGTAGTAATATGTAGTTAATGTGAATTTGAACTCAGTAGTTTCTCTACCTCTTATTCCTGGAATAACTCCAAGGATGCATGTAGTGGAGCCCTAGGTAAGTTCTTATTCCCTTTCAACAGTTACAGGTATTTAGAAACTTGATGTTTCTACTCCAGGTTGGGATCATCTACACACAGCTAGATGGTAGCTGCACTTCAGTGGCTTCTTAACATGTTATACTTTTAAATGCAGTATTAAATGAAGATAGCTCTGTTTACTAGCAGCCCATACTAAATTCTTTACCAGAAACAGATTTGATGTTGGATAAAGCAAGTGTTGGCACCTTCCCTTTTGGCACCAGAAAAAATAAAAAAAGGTCACATAAACAAACAACAGATAAAAAAAATTATTATTTAAACACCCATATAAGAATTATAATATATAAGCTTCCCCTCCTGCATTAGCTGGGTCTTCTTTGTGGTTGGGAAGGCCACCATAAAATGATAGTGAATGCTGCCTGCTATACCTTCTTTTCTTTTCTAGACCAGTACAAAAGTTAAAATAAAAAAATAAAATAAAAAAAAATTATTCCAGCAATTTCAGTCTCTCGTCCATGGTGAATATAGTCCTTTCCACCTGAAGTATTGCAGGTGATGCTTTTATCATATTCCAATTCCTGACTTACCTTAGAAACAAATAGCTTTGAGTAAGGATATTTTTATTCATCTCTTTAATATAATATATAAGGAGCTTCCTTGGAGTGAACTAGCTTAATGTCCCTGCTGTATATCTATTTCATTGGCTTATAACTTATTTCTAAATATTCTTTGTGCTTAAACTAAGAAGGATGCTGGATATCAAACTGTTGTTAATAGCTATTCTGATACTTTCTTTAAATCATTTTGTACATATACTCCCAATACGGCAAAGATAAAAGAATATATTTTCACTTGTGTTGCATATTAAATATACATGACATTCCTAAAACATTATTTATTTTTTCCTCAAAGACTTGCAGGAATTGCAAGTTGCAGTAGGGATTCCATTTCTGAAACAACTTATAAAGGGTTAGTAAATAATTAGAAAATATTTTAATAGAAACTTGTAGATTTATTAAAGAACTTAGGATCCAAGCTATAAACAGATAATTTTCAGCAGAAAGTGATACCCCAGACAGTCACTTATTTATATTTACAGTATGCTTATTAACTTTGTTAGTCATAATATTAATGATTTATGAATTAATACCCAGTAGCAAGAGTTATACTTTCATTATATTAGCATGGGAGGGAGAATCTATGAAAAGATATAGACTGCATGTAAGACAGAAGTGATAAAAACATTCCATTTGATAGGTCTTAGGTGATTAGCCATCTGGAGATCACTGATCTTTTTTATTAGAACAGACCCTTTTTGTATTCTTAGATACACGAACGGTTGAAAGAGAAGGAGAGAAAATTTGCTAGTCTTACGTAGGAAAATAGTACTAACTTGATCTATACCTAAACAGAGAAGAATTAGGTGGCATGTCTTGATTTCCTAGATCTCCTGGGACCAACCTGCAGCATCTTTGCACAATTGGATTCGAGGGCATGATAAAGTGCCTGGAGCATGGACAACAATAGATGGCCAGGTATGGTCTGAAAACCAGAAGTGTATTTTTTTTTCTATACCCTCTTTTTGACCTTTTTTTAATTACAAAACTAAAGGTGTCTGCATACAGGTGAATGCAAATGAGAGTTGCATTGGAGTAGCTCTCATTTGATGACTCTGTGTTTTGTATATATCTAGAACAGGCACCTAAACAAATGTACAAAACACAATAGTTAAGATTTTTTTTTTTTAATGTTAGATCCATTTAATTCAGTGAAAGATAAGAGTAATATATGAAGAAAAAAAAATGTACATGGTATGAAGGAGTAAGTAAGAAGGGTAGAACTGGACAGTGCCAGTCACCTTGGGAAGTAGGCATGCATTGCAGCATAATGCACCCATGCTGTACAGTAGACAACATCATAGTATTACCAGAAAATGAAACACTGAGATACTGAAATAACAAAGAAGGTTTTATTTTAAAGAGATTTGAGCCTAGGTCATTTGCAGAAATAAATCTACCTCATTTTATCCAAAACAAGCTACTTCATTTCAGCATATTAAAAGCAGTATACATTTGGTCCACATTGTACTTACATAAAATATTTTAAAAACACATTATGTTTCTTGGCTGTGATGTCCATGTTTTGTTACTTAACTATTAGCCATCTGCTGGTAGGCTGCTCCAAAGCCTGGTTCTGCCCTAATGTCTAGCAACTGTGGCTGATCTGGGAGCCCAGAAAGAACAGAAGAACCCAAAAGAAAGACAGTTTTTGGCATTGCCATCCTGGGAGCACAGCTGGGCTCCACCAGTCACGGCCAGAGCACAGCTGGTCTCTCATTCTGGGCACGCACTGACAAATAGTGCTTCCCTTTCTGCAGATTTAGGCAGCTTGTGAAGTTTTACATGCCCTGGGTTGTGAAGGTGCAGAAATAATGTTGTAACGTTTCCCGTGTGCAGATACTTTTATTTATATTATGTTAAAACTTCAAAATAGTATAATTACTAGACTTTTAAAGCATATTCAGAATCTGTGCACTTTTAATTCCATTTCCTTTTAGGTGGTTACTTTTTATGGGTCATCATTACTTGATGCTTCAGTGCCCACTGGAAAAGAGCTGGCAATAAAAGGTGCTTCAAGACCTGGGCTTGTAACCAAGAATGGTCTAGTCGTTTTTGGTAATGATGGGAAGATGGTAAGTGCTCACCCTGGCAAACATGAGCATGGATAACGTAACTCGCAAGAAGTGCAAGTAGGATAGAATTGTCAGGCTATACAAATCCAGCTGCTAATGACAGACTGCTAATTTGCTGGTAGTTTATCAATCTATCAATATTCTACCATCCTAGGAGAAGACATAAATGTTTTGCTTCTCAATCCATATTCATTTCCAATATGGACTAAAATTTACTAATACTAGAAGAGAATCTTAAAGACAGGTAGGAACTTCACTGCAAGCAGTTTACTATTTCAATAACCATATTAATGCCTAAAAACTCTTCACACAAGGATGTACTACTCCCAGCTAATTTAAAATCATATAATCATATCCTCTCAATTTTCAGGTACTAGTGAGAAATCTGCAGTTTGAGGATGGCAAAATGATCCCTGCATCTAAATACTTCTCTGCTGATGAAACAACTGCCCTGGAACTTACAGAAGAGGAGAAAAAGATGGCAGAAGATATTAAGGTAATTCAGTAAACTGCTTTAGTAGGGTATTACTTCAGACAAAAGCATTACATAGTTTTCATTACAGGCAGATGTATCTTTCATTTAGGCATGCAAACTGTTTTCTGATGAAATGTACTCCTCAAAGAGTATGGGGTTGAATCTTTAGTTATTGACACTAATTAAGGTGAAACTGGGAATTCATTAGACTACATACACACCACTTTAGAAAGTTTTGTTTCAGATACAAGTAATACAAAGTCAGTGATTGCAGGGTCAGTTATGGTAAATATCTGTGAATGATGAAGGTGGGAGTGAGGAAAACCAAACGGAGCTTTGCCTCACAACAGTGAAGTTTTCAACACTGACAGGCTTTGGCAGTTTATGAAAACCTTTCTTCACTATGGTGTTACTCACTAGGATATGCTCACAGCAGTCTTGTTGGACAAGCTCCAGGGAGTCTTAGAACAGGAGTCTGAAAGAGAAGAGCAGCAGTTTTCTCACTGTACCTGTGTGCACTGTCTCTCTTCTGCTACAGCCACACACAAGGGGCTGGCTGGCAGAAGGATGCAGCAATGGGGCAGCTGGAGCAAGAAACTCTCATAGCCAGAGAAGTGCTTTTCTGCCCTCTCCTGTAATCCATCTCTCTGTAGCGAATGTCAGGGGCTTAGCTGAAAGCCACATTTGTCATTAAAGTTTTGTGCTAGAGCAAATGAATCACAGATGCCTTTCCTTCTGCTTACTTTGAGGCAGAGCAAATGCTTTTTGGCACAGGTCAGGGGCTTGATGCACTAGTATTTTAAACTGCTGCTTCAAGATCACCTTGAGCCTGCTTGCCAGCAACCTGAATGCTGCCTGGAGGTATTGACTGATTGAGACAACAGCAAAAAGAAATATAAACTATTCTGTTCATAACATGACCTGCTAACTCTGAAACCTAATTATAATTAATTGAAAGAATACTTTGCCACTTATTTCACTATTCATGTTAGCAGAAATCTCCATCTCATGCATGCAGCTTAAACTACTTTTCAGCTCTGCCCAGGTGCCAGAAATTCCATCAATCCTGACAGAAAGTGCTCCAGGCTGTCCTTGCCTTTGCTGCTGATGTATTACGGAATGCAATGGGAAGTTATTATTTGGAAGATAAAGATCTTAAAAAAATGAGCCTGAAAATTATTAGTATTATACCATTCAGATTTCTTGCCTGATTAGGTGAAATTACCATGGATAAAATAATGTATTTAGATAAGCTAATTATGCTGATAAATTTATTGGCTAAGATCAGCTCTTTAGACAGTTATATACTACCTTAAATTAATTTTCTACTTTAGAATCCTTTGAGATAATACATATTGTAGACACAGATACCATAGAAAATACAGTTTGATAAATACTTCTTGCAATTAGAGGATTATTCATTATTGCCTCCATTATTTTTATGTATTCTTAGGCTATTTGGAAGGGAATTCTGAGCAATATTGCTGTAATTGAGGATTCCACAGACTTCTTCAAATCTGGAGCATCCTCTATGCATGTTGTCAGGTAAAAAATATTCAAAATAACAATATTTTGAAGCCAGCATTAATGGAAACAAAGTTGTCACAGTCTGCTAAGTCAGGGTTGATTAAGTAGTGTTAAAAAAAAAATCCCATTATATTTTCCAATACTCTAACTATTCTCTTTCTCACCTTTGAAAATGAGGTACAGTTCTGCTCCCCAGATTAGGAGATACTGATGTAATCATGCTCTTACTACTGAAGGAAAATTCCCCCTAACTTCAGGAACATCATCCCCATGGGGGGGAGTACGGTGATGCCCAAACTTGTCTGCATGCAGTGACAGGTATCTCAAGACCAGGGGGCTGATTGGGAAGCTGAGTAAAGAACTCCACAGAGGACTTTCGCAGAAAGAATTGAGCCCATGTTTACAAGTGCATTGAGTTCACCTGGTATTGGGGTCACCTCAGCTACCTTCTTCTTGCAACTCAGACATTCCAGGCCATAACATAAAACCAGCATTTCAGTGTTTTGTTTTGTTTTTTTTTTTACAAACTGATCACTGTCCTTATTACTTACCAGTCCCATAGAGCTCTCAATGTGCTCCATGTATGGGTTAGAGTAGTCTCATATACTATTTTATCAATAAATATGTTCTAATTGTCATTTATTTCCGGAAGTTTACCTAAGAGTAGTCCAGAACTGGTATTTTCTTTTCCATAACACCCCCAATTAAACCAAAAGATTTCGGTAAAATGCACATCTTCCATGCCATTGTCGTCACAGAAACACACACACATATTCAGATGTATGCAAACTGATGCCCAGTTTTGATCCTTTTCAACCTTCTAATGGTTCCATTATCTGAAGAATTCTTTCATTTGTAGTTAAACTTATTTTTTCTTCAACATCTTTAGAATGCTAGAAGAGATCAAACAGAAATATGGTAGACTTCAGCTACAGAATGAAGATGTGTACATGGCCACTAAGTTTGCAGACTTCATTCAAATGGCTGTCAGAAAATTCAGAGGAGAAGACAAGGAAGAAGAGTTAGTCATTGATTATGTAAGACCTTTTATTCTGCCTTTATTGCTTAGTCTTTCTTGGTTTTGGGAGGAGGGTAGACAATGCATTTTATTAGACTGCTTGATGCAGTAGGAAAAGCAAACAAATATTTGATTATAGAAACTCTTCCTTGTGACTTTTTTTTTTGCTTCTTTCATATATTTGCATTTTGAAATGGAAGTATATATGTAATATCACTTAACAGTGTTCCATAAAGCATGAGATTAGGAACACACAGTAGAGTAGCTTACACACGGGCAGATATTTCTACCTCCCCTGCTTTGTCCTGCCTGTATGCTTCAGTCAGAACCACTAGTCCTACCACTGTGCAGAGGCAAACAGTGTCAGATTTTTCTCCTAAGAATCTCTTAAAAAAACTGTGTGAGAGGAGGATTCTGTGGGGTTTTAAATCATTAAGCAAGTCAGGATTTCTTGAATTTGGGAATTATGCTTTTGACTGACGTCCAGTAAGACCAACCTTAACCAGGGTTAGTATTGGTTTGAATATAGAGATCCTGTGATAAAAAATGCAGCAATCTGCTTAACTATCTCAGAGTATAATCATTGTCATTCAGGGAAAATATGATTTCTGTTTCATTTTACTCTTTTGTCCACTCCTAACAGCCATATATACATGCTAAAATGCATCTGGATGTTTGCTGCTGATATCAAAACTTCTTAAGCTACATTAAAATTTTAGTTATTAAAAATGTAAATAAATTTGTTGTTCATTTCACCCTTAGGTTTCAAAAAATATGAACAACATGACTGTAAATATGCCATACCAGTGTTTCATAAATGGGCAATTTATAAATGCTGATGATGGAAAAACATATGACACCATAAATCCAGCAGATGGATCAGTAAGTAATTTCTAAAGGTTATCAATACTAGTTTATTTCAGTTTCTTTGCCTATTACAAAAATCTAAACCACTAACTCTGAATAGTGCTAATTTCAAAACCAAACAGTACATATTAAATAATCCCTAGAAATAATCTGAAGTTTCAATTTACTTCTCAGTTTGTATATGCTACAGTTTTTTCCTTTCAGTCAAGCTGCACAGCAAAAAAACCCCTACTTCTGCTTCAACTGTTACATCAATTTCCAGACCCAGCTGTATGTTTTACTTTGATTTCATTCTTGGTTTGCTTTGTGAACAAAAAATGCTGAAGTTTAGTTGCTAAAGAGGTATTTCTTCTAGGATATTGTATATATTTCCTGACAGTCATCAACTTCATAGAATCATAGAATAGTTAGGGTTGGAAAGGACCTTAAGATCATCTAGTTCCAGCCTCCCTGCCATGAGCAGGGACACCACACACTAAACTATGTCACCCAAGGCTCTGTCCAACCTGGCCTTGAACACCGCCAGGGTTGGAGCATTCACAACTTCCTTCGGCAACCTATTCCAGTGCCTCACCACCCTCACTGTGAAGAACTTCTTCCTTATATCTAATCTAAGCTTCCCTTGTTTAAGTTTAAACCCATTACCCCTTGTCCTACCACTGCAGTCCCTAACGAAGAGTCCCTTCTCAGCATCCTTGTAGGCCCCCTTCAGATATTGGAAGGCTGCTATGAGGTCTCCATGCAGCCTTCTCTTCTCCAGGCTGAACAGCACCAACTTTCTCAGCCTGTCTTCATACGGGAGGTTTTAGTTTACTTTTTTTACAAGTCTGATGTCTTAGGGCAAGTGTAACTTCAAAACATCCCTTTAAATTCCCAGTAAGAAAAATGACTTTTCAATAGAAAAATATATACAGTTGCACTTCAGCCCTTCATGTCCATGTAATTGCCATTTAATTCTGGAGTAAATAAATTTTGCTGAAATCAAAGCCAGAAATGTCATTGTCATCAAAAGTCTGATGGACTGAGGATGTTAAGTATTTGCTTATATCCAATCAAGAAGTTTAGGAGGAAGGATTATCAGTCTGCATCCCAGTCTTTCAGTTTGAGCTAACACAATGGTACTTTTGGACAGGTAATAGCCAGTGTATCTTCTGCTTCACTGGCTGATGTTGACAAGGCAGTGGCAGCAGCAAAGGAGGCATTTGAAAATGGTGAATGGGGAAGAATGAATGCAAGGGAAAAACATGTACAGGTATGTAAAAGGCAGTTTGTTTCATCTTGTTAAATATGTTTTGTTCCTCTGAAGAATTGTTCCATACCTTTTCTGAGTATGATGGATATTCATAATCCCACTGTCAGAGGAACCAGACTGCCAACCTAAACTGGTAGCTAAGGAAGAGGAACAGGGGGAAATGTAGTGCTGGACTTGGGATATACGGGTCGATGTCCTGCTGTAGTCTATGCAGCAGAACATTTGTTACCACATTAATAGAGAAGTAAGACTTTTTACTTTGTTTAATACTTTAGATGTAAATTCCCCTCCCCTCTTTCACCATATCTTTATAAACCAAGTAGACATAATTAAATATATTTAAAAAAAAAAGTATTCAAGAATGCCATGTTGCACAAGACATTGAAAGGCATCTTAGCAAAAGAGATTGAAAGCTAAACTGAAAACTCTGCTTGTCTCACAAAGTATGTGATGAGGCCTCAGAAAAAGGCCTGCAGGACTTGTAAAAAAGTTGAGTAGTCATCTCAACAGAGAATGGGCAAGTCAGAACTCACATTAAAATTTAATACAGTTGAACACATAAATCTTTCATGAGTGTGTGCAGATTCAAAGCATATACGAACTTGGGTTTAATTTGTGTGAGGAATGTAGAGCACTTGAAAGCCTAAGTTACCTCTGCCCTGAAGAGAAACTTTTAAGGTCTTAGAACTACTGCTCTGTGTTTTCCACTTCAAAGATTTGCAAGAATAACTGTTAGGCATATGGAAAATGTAATTCTCCTACACTGCAGAGATTATTCCTGGATTAATCTCTTCTCTGCTTAAGTGACTGGGTCTCCAGGGTAGCTAATACCAGAGTACTTATGTTGCAAACCATTCTCAGTATGAATGAAGTCTCTTTCTGGCCCACCTTAATTCAAACAAGGCCACTTTTTCTCTGGCCTCTATTCAAACTAGAGATTTTTTGTGCTGAACCAAAACAAGGTTTGTACCATTAAAACCCTTAGCTCTGTTACTTTGTGTCAAGGAACCCTTTATAGAAGATAGTAAGCATTCATTAAATGGAACCTTCTCTTTTGTCCTTGACATGCTATATCCATTCTTTTACACACTGCTGGTGATGCCCTGACCTGTAGCTGGGTCTCCAAGTTTAAACAGGTATTAAAGAGTATTTTTCGACATCTCTGAAAATGCTTTAAATGAGTAGAATTTACATAATGGAAAAATGGGTTTCACACCCAGTTTTGAATAGTCTTTACAGGATCTAAAACACACTTGGTTAAGCTTTTAAAATCACATGAGAGCATTGATTATATGCCTGAGCGCCAAAACGTGAACAGAAGCTTAAGAAAAATGTTGATGCATCTGTTTCGCTGCCATGTGAGAGATCAAAGGCTGAATGTAAAAAATGATTTGTGCAAACAGGCCTCTTTGCCTGAGCAGGGGACTGCTAAGTTTGCAAGAGCTCATCATAAGTATATGCATCTGTCTGTGTGGACACATTTTTGAGACACTCAGATAGCTACTATTAACTCAATAATATTTAGCACAGTCCTTCTTACACCTCACTGTGTTGCTTCATAAACCTAACAGATGGAGAACTTGAGGCCCAAGGAGACTGTGGGACAGATTTTCAAATGTACCAAGGCATATAAATTCAGTTTGCATTACAGCTTAGGAGCTGTGTCTTTGGACATTTGGGTGCCTTTGAAGCATCTAATGTTCAAGTATTCCAGTCCCAAGTTCAGACAATATAAAACAGATTATGAAGCTAGGTTTCTCAAGTCTTAAGCTAGGATCCCAAATACTCCTTCCTGGTACTTTTGACTACCTGGCATTTCTTACGTTACTGTGTATTTGCTTTCTGACTTACTGGTCTGATTTTCTATAGTTGGCTCCTTGTACTATCCCAGGAAAGGACCACAGCTGTTCTAATTTTTATTTTAATTACAAAACCATAATTGAACGATCACCTAAGTTTTCACAGTTCATGTCGTCATCCAGTGTCTACTACAGCCGATGTGAAGACATCTGCAGGCTTAACTGGCAATTGTTCAAGCTCTTACTAATGAGCAGCAGCTCCAGTACTCCACCTCCACATTCAGTGGGAATGCTGTTTTAATTACCGAATTGCCATACCAAATATCATTTTAGGGTATCAGTGGTTAGATGTCACTTCTTTTTGATGTGAATTTGTAACATTTTTATTAAAGACTTGCAGACCTGATGGAGGAACATCAAGAAGAGTTAGCAACAATAGAGTCTATTGACTCAGGAGCTGTCTACACTCTAGCTTTGAAGACCCATGTTGGAATGTCTGTGCAAACATTCAGATACTTTGCAGGATGGTGTGACAAAATTCAGGTAAGTGAATATGTAAAGGAAACAGTCAATGTCAGTGCTTCTCTACCTTTTTTTTTTTTCTCCTGATACGTTGCCAAAAAGCATTGTTAGTAAAAGTCATCAAGGAATCAAAAAACAAAGCAAAATTAGAGTTTTACCTAAAATGGGTTTCCCTGGCAGTAAAAAAGAACAGAATATGGATTTAGAATGTGACTCTAAATATCTAAGAAACCAGGCGACATGTCACAGTGGATAGTCTGTACTTAGTCAGGTCTTAATTTTTCATGGAGCAGAATGTCATTGTGGTCATCATGCAGGTAAGTGCAGAGACTCATGAGCTATGTTACAATCCAACCAAGGCTGGTGAGTTTGACTGGTGGCACAGCATGTGGCACAAGTTCAACAGCATATCCTCAAGTATCTTGAAGATCCACAATCAAGAATATCATTCAGCTTTTCTTGTCCTTCAGACCCTCACTTTCTGTTCCTCCATACTTTTGTTAGCTATGCTTTCATTTCATCCCACTGAAAATCAAGAGTTGACTGTTAGGCTTATGGATACTGTAGTATCCATAGTAGGAAATGGTACAGTAGAAGCACCTCTGCCCCTTTCTCTGATGCAAAAATGCTTCTGGTTTTGAAGTCTACTCTGTGGCTTTCCAAAACATACTTACGTGGCAAATATATTTGTAATAAAAATGATTTAACAGTACCAAGATTTTGTCCCTCTTCTGTCTTTTAGGGTGCTACAATTCCAATTAACCAGGCCCGGCCAAACCATAATCTAACATTCACCAAGAAAGAGCCCATTGGGTAAGTATTGCTTTTTTCTTCTTAGTGACAGCCTTGACATACAGAAAAGCCACTAAAAAGCTGCTATCAAAAATGTAATCTTTCCCTGTTTTTCCCTACCTTAAGTGTCTGTGCAATTGTTATCCCCTGGAATTACCCACTGATGATGCTTGCATGGAAGAGTGCAGCATGCTTGGCTGCAGGCAACACACTCGTACTCAAGCCAGCTCAGGTAAACCCAAAAAGAAATGTATAGGTGATTCAGGTCCTCCACTATTTGTTCAGGCAATCAAGCAATCTAGCCAATTCCACCCATATGACCTGTCATAGGCACCCATAGGTTGCCCATGTAATATGTTTTCAAGTGTATGTAAAATAATACAAATCACCATGATGATACAAGGTACTGATTTTCTTCAGTTCTGCTCTGATACTACTCTCATTTTCAAGCATGAATTCTTTCCTTCAAGAAGCCATCACTTTTAATTTGTCAATCCTGTGAGTAAGAAGATGAGTATTTTATCAAAATTAAGATAGATTGAACGTAGAAGATATCATCATGCCTTTAATTAAAATAGAAGACCTAATGTAAATGTTTCTACTTAGGTCACACCTCTGACTTCCTTGAAGTTTGCAGAACTCTCAGCTAAAGCTGGATTTCCTAAGGGTGTTATAAATATTCTGCCTGGTTCAGGTAAAATTTGAACTAATAATTTTTATGGGAAGAGTAGGTCATGCTAAAACTGGTCAACTAGTGTTTTTGAAGACCTATCACCTAAGTACCTGTGTCTTCATAGGCAGTAGGCTTGTATCTATGCCATACAGCAATGTCACATATTTCCAGAACAGAATGTGAAATATCTGTATGTCACTTGGCTCTAGCTAGTAGTAAGAGCTGTCAGCCTCCTACACCCTGTACAAGTTCACACAAATAGCATGAACACTGAAAAAGAATGTATTACAGAGAAACATGTTTCACTTGTTTGTAAAACTTCATTTTTTCTCCTAATTTTATCATCACTTGAAAGTATTTAAATGTGATTGTGAGACCTAGAGCAAGCTGGTAAGATGTGTTTTGGACACTACAGGTTAGTTATGGTCCAAACCATGTTACCTGATAACACCGTTTTCCTCTTTCCTTAAGGAAAATAAAAGTGGCAAACTAACTATGGGGTAGGCTCTGTTACAAATTAGATTATTTCATCTACAGTGGAATATTAAGAAGGAAGTTGTTCAGTCCAGACAGATGGGGGAATTTGGAGACACTAATGTGATCCAAGTTAACAAATGTGAGATTTTTCATAGTCATATGAATAAAGCTGTAAATATAAGAATGTGCTATTGTACTCGACTGACATATTGTTAGCTCTTTCTGTGTCACAGCGCTGCTGCTGCAGTAGTGAAGATTGCCTAGTACTGTCCATTTAAACCCTTTTCCTCACCCCATTAGGTGGTTTAGTGGGACAGCACCTGTCTGAACATCCCGATGTTCGCAAAGTTGGATTCACTGGTTCAACACCAACTGGTAAACAGATCATGAAGAGGTACTCTTGGCAGAAGATGCATGAATACACACTGCTCAATCTAGTTCTGAAGTATCTTATTAGCTATACTGTGCATGTAAAAGTAATAGAGAAGTATAACTACATATGGCTGTTTACATTTATGCAGAATTCTACTATTGGAAAACAGATGTTTATACATTTTCACTAGATATGATTAAAAGGAAATAATGAAGTAAGCTATTTTAAAGGGATTTTTATATAATTATTTATATTTTTTACAGTGCAGCCGCTAATCTGAAGAAAGTTTCTCTTGAACTTGGTGGTAAATCACCATTGATCATATTCAGCGATTGTGAACTTGACAGAGCTGTAAAAATGGTAATGTTACTTTGAAATAAAATATATTCAAAGCCTTTGTGATACATCTTTACAGTATTGCAATATTCTTCTTGCCAAAAACTGTTGTAGGGAGGCCTTGCATGAAAAGCATGCAATCTGTCAGAAAACAGACTCTTCTTCTGAAGGATAGTTATTTATGCATCACAGTTAAATTGTTCATACTGCACCAAAAAGGTGGGGATCAGTACTACAAGAAATATACATTAGAAAATACAACAAAACAAAGAAGTATAGCTGGAAAGTACTTTCAGTAGCCAAATTAACCTTAGGCCTTTGCATCTGCCAGAAAACTATTTTTTAGGAATTTCATTTGTCCTGCTTTTCTTTCCCTCACCTCCCTACCCCCTGGAAAAGCAATGGCAGCTATCAGAGCTTGGTAAATAAAAAGGAACAAACTGCATGGGGTCTGAATTCGCACTCTTGGAATAGGAGGTTCTTTGCAGATTAGAGTTAGGTAATGTTCACCCAGATAGATACATGTGACTTTCAACACAAGCAGCGTGGCTCGGTGGATTGGCACAGTTTTAGATTCACTGGTGGTGCCGCCAGCCCTCTTCTCTGTGATGCTGCAGCAGGTGATTCTGTGGAATGCTGATGGAAATGGAAAGAGCAGTGCTAATGGGTTCATCCTGAGCCATTTATGTCTGTGGAAGTGTGTTTGCCAGTTATAAGATTAGTCTGCTTGTTGCATTGTTGATGTCTCTTTACATAAAAAATTATGCTTTGAGGGTCACAAACACAAGATGTAACCCCAGGGAACAGAATGAAAGGGTGACTGAACAAAAGGATGCATATAAATATTAATGGATTTTTTTTTCCCTGATCAGGGTATGGGAGCAGTGTATTTCAACAAAGGAGAAAACTGCATTGCAGCTGGCAGGCTGTTTGTGGAAGAATCAATCCATGATGAATTTGTTACCAAAGTGGTAAGTTATTGAAGAACTAAAGTTTAAGCAGATAGATAATTTATCATGGCACAAAGTTCCACTATTATAGACACTTGCATTTCTTCTTAATTTCAGTTATTTGATTTCTCACTATTGCTTATGATTGATAGACAATGCTTGTTCTTGGGAACCTCTTACAGGTTAAAAGGAAGGCATTGAAGTGAGATATTTTCATCAGTAATGCACAGATAAGTGACACTGAAATAGATATTGCACCTCTGGTGATATGTCATATTTGACTATGAAAGTAAGATTAAAATAATTACTGAACACAGGTCAATGTGACTGAAGGCTGCTGTGAAGTTAAAAAAAAAAGGCATATTGATATTGGAAGCACAGCTAGAATAATACAAAGGTCATTATTAAAAATCCATTGTACTGATAGAGAATTCATATATTTAGCTCAAGAACAGGAAATAACTGTCATAACTCATTTAGCATGGCAAAAGCTAACATTTTACATGCCTATCTTCATAGCAGAAGAGAAGGAATACATGAAAACAGCATCCAAAACTTTCAGAACCAGAGATCATCACACATATGACAAAGCCTCATTTTAGAAAGGGAGGAGCATTCCACCTTCTAAGAATCCATCCCTTTCTTAAAGCCCAACTTCATAGCACAAAAAATGAAGCATCCTCAATCACTGGTCACTTTAGTACTATTTGCTATGTTGTGTAACTTCATTTTAATTGGGTAACCTGTAGGTGGAAGAAATAAAAAAGATGAAAATTGGTGACCCACTTGATAGATCCACAGATCATGGTCCACAAAATCACAAGGCACATTTGGAAAAGCTGCTGCAATATTGTGAAATCGGAGTAAAAGAAGGAGCCACTCTAGTGTATGGAGGAAGACAAGTTTGTAGACCAGGTAAAATACTGTTCAGAGGTGTTTGGAACTTTTACACTTGAAACAAAAGCCATCATGATTGTCTCTGCTGCATTATGTGAAGTAGCAATATCATGGGAACAGTACCAGCTAAGCCTAAGATACCACTTGAGAACAGGGCTTTCAGGTCTCATATTAAGAGAAGCTCTGCAACTGAAGCATAACATACGAAATTGAACCAGAATCTAGTCTGTACAGGAATCTTTTCCTCATCTATTCCTGTTGGTTGTGAGGCACTGAGGCTTTTTTTGAAACATCCTTGAACTCTCAAGAGCCATAATTACATCAATTTAGATCACACTAACACTAAGCCTGACTGAGGAAACTACTAGCAGAGTTTGTATACGGTATTATTGTGAAACACCCTTTTTGCTATATAGATAATACGTATGGTAAGTTTAGTGGGCAGGCATGAAAGCACCGTTTTCTCATGGACATCTGCCCTTTATCAACATTCGCATCAGAATTTGGAAACAACGCTTGCAACCCTAAATAAAATGAAATTGGAGAATCATAACTACACAAAATCAGTGTAACAAAACTACGTGGGAAGTCCTATGGAAGGGGGCAGCATTTTTATTCATGATCTCTGAAGCTGATTTTGCCCACTCAAATTGGAATACACTCACTCACCAAGATGTAGATGACCAGGACTGCTTGTGTATAACACCAGGTCAGGTTTTGATTGTTAATAATGTGCTAGCTTCAGGACAGGTCCTTTGTCTCAGAATTTTCTTCACTTCAGCATCCATAAGTCTTAGGCAAAGTTGCTGCCCATTGTATGGTTTTCCTTGTTTGGAATATACAGATCCTTATGGCTACAATCTATTTTCTTGTGGGGTAACTAGAAAAACAGTGGCTTCTGTAGCATGCTGTAACCTTGTCTTCCTGCTGTCAGAATGTATGGTCTTCCCCTGAGGAGTCACCTGGGCTATGGCACACATACCTTCTGGCCTGGCAGGGAACAGTTGTTGCACTGCTCAATACAGGCCATTCTTTCACTCTTTTTCTGCTGTTTCTCTGGTGCTTATACACATGCATTCATACTTCATCCATATCAGTCTTAATATTTTCCGTTTCAAGTCTCAACATATCTATGACCTCAAAGTGTGGAAAAGAGATGGCCCAGACAGTAGAAACTGGAAAACATTTCCCATGCCCAAATGATGCTCTGTTCTCTGTTTAGGTTTCTTCATGGAACCCACTGTATTCACAGATGTTGAAGACCATATGTATATTGCCCAGGAAGAGTCCTTTGGTCCTGTGATGGTGATATCTAAATTTAAAAATGGGTATGTTTTTCTCTGGTTACTGTTAGAAACTTTCTGATTTTCACCCTAAGTGTAGAAATTATAGCATACCTGGTATGATTTTGTGAAATCTTGCAACACCTAGTCTGAGTCCCTAGATCCAATTCCAGCTAAATTCTGAGGAAATACCCTCTTCAGTAGGAGGTATCCTGCTCCACGTTGATACAGAAATAATGCTGTTAGCAGTATGTGACAGGATAGAATGCAACCACTAAGTGCCAGTTTTTAAATAAGCCTTAGTATTCAGTGAAACATTTTTACTGACATTGATGTGGTAATTGCAACAGCTTGATCAAATTAGAAAATGTGTATTTTTTCCAGTGGAATCGCATATTTTTCTCTGTCACAAAAGACTGCATTAGCATTGTTGTGCATTGTGTAACATTGGCACATTACTGTTGCAAATGAAAATCCCTCTGTATACTTTGCAGACTGCCAGTTTCAATCGCTTTCATTCCAAAGCGTAAGAATTATTTTACACACAGATGAGATTAAAACCTTGTATAGAAACTTCATGTAACTATTTCCACCAGGTTTAATTTTAATTTTACAGTTCGATAATGCAGTTAAGAACCAGCCACACAGATAAACCCATCACATCCATAAATAATGCATAGTGATAAGGAAGCCTATGGAGGGTTTTTAAAATTTTAAATTATTATGGATCTTTGAAGCTATATGAGGATGAAAATATTTTCTATAGGCAAATAGAAAATAGCATTCTGGTGTGGCCCAGAAAGCTGTGTCTCTACAGAAGTCCAAGTTTCAGCGTTTATTCTCCATTAAGTTGTAAAGCAGGCCAAAATTTCAGCAAACTGATTCATAATCTGCTGCCAAGGTCAGCTTTACAAGTGTTTTTGTATTGTTCTAATCCCTAAATGTTACTGTAGCTGAGCAAAGTTGGTATGTGTACTACAACTCTCCCTTTGACATTTCTTTGTGTAGATCTTAACCAGTGACATGTAAGGTTACGAGGTTTACAAGTTTGAAGCAAGTGTATGAATTTCCATAGATCTGTCATATTGACACCCAGATTAGTCCTTAATAAGTTGTCTTTAGAAAAGATAACGGGAGAATAGCGAGCATGGGAAAACGTGCTTCAATAAAGGTGGAAAGTTGCTAACACGTACTTTGCATAGTTGCAATTCAGTCATTTCTTTCCCTCGTAGTGATGTCGATGGAGTGCTGCGACGGGCAAATAGCACAGAATACGGCTTAGCTTCAGGAGTTTTCACAAAAGACATAAGCAAAGCTCTCTACATCAGTGAAAAGCTAGAAGCTGGAACAGTTTTTATTAACACATATAACAAAACCGATGTGGCGGCCCCATTTGGTGGATTTAAGCAGTCTGGCTTTGGGAAAGATTTAGGTAAGTTGTTTTCTCCTTCCCTCCTCTCTCAACTGCTCTTACCTGTGTAGAGGCTACCTACTAAAACATGAGCTATGAATGCATTTCCTGCATCCCCCACATTCCTCTAACTACAGTAATCCTCTCCCATCCCTACAATATTCTGCCTCAATACCTCCAGTTGAACCCTTCCTATACATCTGTTCAATAATGATACAGCACATGGAATATTTCTCTTCCCAACTCCTCCCAGAGCATTCACATTACAGCTTGCCCAGAGCTGCGTACAGGCTATAAATGCTGCCAAGCAGCAAAGGTATCAGCCAAAATCTTCTTTCCTTTCCCTCAGAGCGCTAATTCAGCTTTCTCTTCCGAATTTCTAAATCCATGGGAAACTTTTATGCCTTAAAATGTTATCAAAATTTGCCAACAGCCTTAAAGAAAGATGCATTTAACATTTTTTTCTCAACACCAGCTTTTCAAGAAGTGAAGTTTAGTCTTTCAAAGAAACTTTACAAGTCTGGACAGATCAGGCTTCGTAGTAAAGAAAAACAAACAAACAACGTTCAGTGGTGCAACAGACTTTTGTCTTTAGAATCTCTACCAAGTATCACATTTCCTGAAAGCAAAACGAGTACTACTATCAGGAAAAGAAAGATTACCAATTTTTACATAGCTTCTCTACCCAGACACTTTAACATAGACAAAACGAAGTTCATAAATTCAACTATGAGCACCCAGTGGCCATCTAGAGACCACTGCTGCTTCAGTCCCACCCAGGTGGCTGCTTGTTAAATTCCAGCTCCTTTGTTCTTTCCACAACTGTTGGATTTGGCCTCTTCTTGTCAAACCAGTTCTGTATCCCAGTGGCAGGGTAAGTCAATTAGTTTCCATTGTTCCATAAGGACTCTCATACTGGCTAAAGCATTTTACTATTTAACTTAATACAGTTACAGTCACTGACAACATTCTCTCATTTAGCTGCTATACTAATTGGTGAATATTGTGCTTGTACAGGTGAAGAAGCTCTTCATGAATATCTCAGAACCAAAGCCATCACTGTGGAATATTGAAGTTAACAGCTTCACCTGGAAAGTAAACATTCAGCAGAGTTTGAATCTTAATGAAGCGCTTAATACCATGCCTAGGATAGGCCGTCTGCAGCGCTGTAACTAAAATACCCCAACAAAATAAAACCCATTCCATGGAAAGTTTCTATAAATCAGGTCTAAATTTTAGTCTTGCTGACAGATAAAGCATTTGGAAACTAACCTGAATTTATCTAAATTATGCAGCAGCAGTTGTTAGCGCAATCCCCCCCCCCAAAATACCAAGAACATGGTTTATTTTTTAAAATCCAACTGAAAAATGATTTCTTACATGCCTACTTCTTATTTGTGTAAACGTATTTACACAATCATTTTAAATCCTTAGTTATTAGGCTTCTCTTGAACTAAACTATACTGATTATGCCATTTTTGTGATAAACCAGTTCAAGTTCTACAGTAGCAACTAAACATTCTGCTCTGGTGATTCTTCAGCAGTACAGAAAACCTTCGTGCCATAAGACGTCAATCAAAGCAAGAAAGTGCACTTACTCTGATCTTTGTATAGTACATACAGAGTTCAACATTGGTGTTAAACTATGCATATCAAGCTCAAGTTACTGAAAATATTTTCTATCTTTTTGTTGATATGAAATGTGTGATTCTGCCTGCAATTTGAAAGATGGTTACATTACCAGATTAAAATCACTTTGTCTGCTCACATGGACTCCACCACTGATGATTATTACAGCATGATTATTACTTTGTATTTCACAATTGTTATGGCTTTGCTTGGGTTTGGTTTTTTTTTTTCTATCTACAGGAAAACCCCTTGTAAAATGACCGAGTTAAGATGTTGGCTTTCAAACTTTTTCAGTTTGAAGGAAATTTCCCATAGATTGAGACCTTATCTAGCAAACTAAGCCTACTAAGACCACTTGCCCTTCTAAGAGTGCAATTTCACCCAAAGCTTATCCTGATCTGCGGGTGTGACGTTTAAAGTAGCAGTCCCATTCTCTGATTCCCATCCTTCACTTATAATACTTTGTGGTTTAATTGGTCAATCCCAGTAAATCATTCCCCTGATGTATTTTTAAGAAGTCATATTGTGAAAGAAAGATCAGAATCCTTGTTATTTCTTATCACAAATATTATAGAAACAGATATTAGAACTATAGCCTTAAGAATGGGAGTCAAAGTAAATTGTAAATAACTGCAAGTTTCAAGTCATGACATCAAGTTTAACATTTGAGGAAATAAAATACAGAAAACTTTAATGGTGTAGAGAATAAAAAGTTCCTTTAAGAAACAAACAATGACATCCAGGAGCACAACAAATACTTCTGAAATGCAAACCGATTTATGTTGTAAATACAACTGCCCAAATAATTGTATTTGATCAATCTGAGGTTAAGTACGAACGAGACATACTTTCACTGATTTTGGTTTCAAAATTGTTTCAAGCTTACCTAAGTACAGGCCAGCTGAAAATTCATCTTTTTATTCTTCTGGCAGTGACAGTTGTTAATAAAATGGAGAGGACAGAAATATGGCAGGGAAAGTGGAAGACAAAAAACGTAGCTTAAAGCAATTGGAATACCACAGCAGCAGACTTGACCATTTAAGTACTGAGGCTATCTGCACTACAGCCACAAATGTTCCAGATATGAGCTAGTAGCCTACCTATAACAACAGGGACTTCAGTGCAGGCAGAAAAGGTAAGTAATCCTTTGCTAACTTCTCTTTAGAGCCATGGTTGTCCTTACCCATGCTAGCTCATCTTGAAACACTGAGCTGCTGCTTTGTGTTCAACAGTTATTGCCATGAACGCAATGTAGACAAACCTCTAATGCACTTCTAGATACTGTTTAATATTGAAAACATTGTGCACATCACTTCAAAGGACATGGGATATAAAAAACAAAGCTTTTTTCTTAGTTATCTCTTCCCTGCCCTTGAAGCAAAAACCTCTTCTAGCACACTACAAAAATCTTCCTTCAACAACCCTTCTTCAACAAAGCAACAGAACAATAGTTTTAACTTAACTAGTTCCAAGTGCCCCAAATTCTAGCTGCTTTCTTAGTCTAACCTGCTATGAAGTTCATTTCCATGTTGTTTGATTAATAAAACCATACTTAAACCTTTAGAAATCCAGCCTGCCTCAGTCATGAGTGGATCCTGAATTGTCCACCAAGTAAACTACAGCATTTCACATGATCCTTATGGATGCTACATTGGGAAACCAAGTGCTTTTAAGGGCCAAGTCTTCAAAGTAAGAAAATGTGATTTTGGGTTTTTGTTGCATTTGGTTTGTATTTTTGATTTTTTATTTTTAGTAAAATAAAATAGATTTACTCGTTCACTTTGCTATCCAAAATTTCTATTTTGCCCTTTTCTCCCTTTTGTTTAGGAAGCTTAATGTTGTCTATTGTCACTTCGCCAGCTATATAGTCATCTTCAGATTCCGAGTCATCTTCTGAAGTTAGTATCTCTTCATCTGTATCAGAATCACTCAGTTCAACTACAGCCACATTCTGGAGAAAAAGACCTTAGTTAACACATTATACATTTCTATATCACTTCAATCATTTGAGTCAAACATAAACACATGAAAGAGCATCCTACCATAAGAAAACCACAACTAGACTGACCTCTGGGTTCTCCTAGGATTATGGCAAATATCATTAACAGATTCCTAAATATTTAAATTGTAATTCATATTGGCCTTTAGCAAATATAAGGCCATTTCTTCAGCATATACCAGCACTGGACAACCTACTACTCATAGGCTGGATACAACCTATAAGAACTGTGAATCCAACCAGTGGCCAACAAATTGTTCTGACAGCTCACATCCCAAATCCCTGCTGCCTGCTTCTGCCTTTTTATCTTGTGGGACTGCAGGCCTGAAGGCATGGCTGGGACATACCACGTCACCTTCATACTAAGGTTTTCTTACATGAGCTCGTGGATGTAGCACTTCAGTTAAAAACAGGAAGAAAATATTGATGTAAATGTAAATAAATAGACAAATCCAGCCATAAAAGATCACAACACTAACAGCTTTTCTAAACCTGAGACCTATAGCCAGTCCTAAAAATACGTACAAAGCACAGCCAAAACCCAGTTATTACTCTCATACTAAAACCTTCTGAGATGCTTTATTACTCCTTACCTTGTCCAGTTTCTAAACCAAATTATCCATGAGACATTTAGAATACAATTTGTGACATAATTTGATTCAGAATTGCTGATTCAAAAGTTGTCCTATTCTCACCTTAAACTATTTCATCCCCAGTCATTAAGTGTGAAAACTGAGTAGTAAATTTAAACCAAATAAGCATTTTTATTGTATCTATGTTCTGAATTTGCAGATTGTGACTCAAATGGTAAAGACTTAGCCTTATCTATCAAATAAGCTCATTCTAAGATCAGATAATTATTTTAATCACATCTAACTTTATGGAATAAAAATATAGTAAGCATTTACCATTTCTATAACTTTTTCTGTTGCACTGTCTAGATTTTCAATATCAAACTGATGAGCTGGTGCTGTATCCATTTTTCTTCTTAGCTCATCATTTGCATGGGCCATCTGTGGTAAAAAGCTCTGTACTCGGTCCAAAACTGAAAAAGAAATAATGATCACATGTGTATATAAACAGATGCACATGAGTTTATACAGCTATACCTCAGAAATATAAGCATTTAAACAGATTCCATTTCAACTGCTATTTCTAGCTGCCTACCATACTTAAGATGTTTAAATTACATTAATTTAAACAGTATTCAATTTCCCAAGACATAAACAGCAAAAAAGAAATGCTGTGGCCAGCAGGGCCAGGGAAGTGATCATCCCCCTGTACTTACGGTTACTCCTCGGCATCCTCACGGTCTGTAAGGTTGTGGCCTCTTTGCTGCTGCGTTTTGATCTAATCAACAAAGTTTCTTCCAGCCCTGGAAACAAACGAGTATTTGAATGTTTACCTTCATCAACTGTAAATGTCACATTTTAACTATGAGGCTCTCTTCTTGCTGCTCCTTTCCCACCTTTCTACAGTAAGACTTAACATGAGGACGAAACTGCTTCCAGTAGTTTCAGGTAAATCCAGCTGCCTCCAGGAACTCCCCTCCGCTTTCCTACTAACACTGCTTCTTGAGGTCTTTTTGGGAGGTCATCTCAGCATTTCTGTACATAGTCAGTAGTAAATGTCTAGAACTTCCTACCACAAGAGGCTGTGAAAGCAGACAGATCCGCAGGTTCAACATGGAATTGGACAAATTCAAGGCAGCAGAGTTATAATGAGGCATTGCAAGGACTAAGCAGGAATATACCCCCTAGCATCCTTCCCCTGCAGGTGCAAACACAGGGCAGTTATAAGAACAGGGAGCACACAGTGCTTAAACTAGTTTAAACAAGTTTAACAAGGCCAGGTTGGACAGGTTTGGGCAACCTGGTCTAGTGGGAGGCATCCCTGCCCACGGCAGGGGGTTGGAACTGGATGAGCTTTAAGGTCCTTTCCAACACAAACCATCCGGAGATTCTATGAAGTTCTCTGCAATTATCATCTGCTATTGCAGCTCTTGGAAGAAAGAACACTGGGCTATGCAGACCACTGTCCTGACCCTGCAGGTCACTTCATATGGGCTCCAAATGTTTTTAAAGTCTTTGTCAAGATTTATTAGTGTCAGTTACCAACGCACAGATAAACTACCTGTAACACCCCACAGCAAAACACAGTGAGGTAGTGTGCCAGTAACACTGATTAAATCCCTTCCTTCACGTGTGTGACTGTGGTGGCCATCAATGAAAGCAGGTCACAAACAGCGATGCTGATGACCTAAACTATTTCCAAGAGTACTGTAGTAAAATCCAAACTATGTAGGGGAAACGCTGCATTAATTAGACAAGTTTGTTCTTACACCGTCCTCATAGCCATCAGCCCTTTATGGTTAAATAAAGTGAAGGTTTATTTCCTTCTAACACTTCTTTATCCTCACAGAAACGCCGTTACTACTGTCGATATCCATTTAACGCTGTTTTCTGCTGTATTCACTTCCTACCACCACAGCACTGCCTGGGAAAGGACCGGCATGAGGGAGCGAGCACCAGCACCCGGCCCACCTCAGAAGGCTCCTCCCTCACCTGC
>NW_009929309.1:0-2236 GCF_000696875.1 Nestor notabilis
GGGATGTCACCCCATGCATGGAGCTGGCTGTGGGGTAAACTTATGCAGCTCTCCCCATGGGATGTGGAGCATACGGGTGTCCCCCCCCAGCCTGGACACTCTGCTCTAACGGTGGGTGATGCTGTCCCTCTGCCCAGGAAGGTCCCTGCCTGTCCCCGGTCCTCAGGGGGTCCCCGTTATCCAGCAGTGTCTCCCATATGTGGACACCCCAATGAGCCCCTGTTTCCTGCCCCTGGAGTCCTGCCTGTGCTGTGCAAAGGCCAGGAGAGTTTTGGAAGGTGTTTAAAAACAGGTCTTGCCTTCAAGCTGGGAAAATACAACCCCTGGGGCAAGAAAAGGAGACCCAGGGACGCCCAGGGACTCCAGACCTGCAGACCACATCCTGATGGTGGTGATTCCATTGGAGACCCCAGTTCCACTTCAAAAAGAGCCTCTGATGCTGGTTAAAACCAGGGCAGGTTTTAAGGACAGGACCTTTTCATCTCATTTATAAAGCCATGTGTGAATGCGTACGCGGATCCCCATCCAAAACTCTGCAAACATGAATGGAGTCACTCCCCAGGCTTGGGGAAGAACTAAATATGGAATTACAGCCTCGTTTCCTCGGGAAAATGAGAGACATCCGAGGTCTCCTTCTGTTCCCTTTGCTCTTTTCTCACACCAACAGGAGTTTCCCCATCTGAGTTTGTTGCTACCATTGCTGTGATGCTTCACCCTAGAAGCACCCCATGGAGGCAGCCAGCCCCCGTGGAGTGGCCACAGGGGTGCACACACCAGGGCTTGGGGAGGACTCGGGGCTGAAGCCTTCCTCCCCACACTGGGCTTTTGTGCATGTTTCACCCTCATTTTATTACCTTAAAAAGCCATTGGTTTTTAGTTTTTCTCACCCTTGACACAATGGGGAAGTCAACAGCAACCAAGCTCCATGGCCATGGGAGGGGGATGATGATGCTCAGGACATGAAGGGTTTTCTTCCTCCACAAGCATCCCTGCAAGGGGGCAATCCAGCTTTTCCCCACAGTGATTTCGTGCTGGGGGTTGTATCTGGCTGATGGTGCAGCACCCCTCCCTGTGACCTCCCCAGTGCTGTTCTCCTTACACACCCTCTCCAATCCTGGGAAAACAGATGTGGGATCCAGAGCTGGGAGGCTCTTGGGAAACAGCCAAAGAACAGCAGAAGGGTCCTTGCTTCAGAAATTGCAGAAATCCTTCAAACCAGCCCGCATGGGCTGAGAGTTATTATTTTCCTTTTTAACCCACTTTCTGCCTCTGGGGTAACAGGCTGGAGGTGGATGTGGCACTGGCAAGGGGGTGATATCCCCCTAGTGCTGAGGCTCATTGTAAAGGCACAGAGCATCCCGCTCCTTGGCACGCTGCTGAAGCTGAGGTAAGGGACTTCCACCAAAACCAGCCCAATGAGACCCAAAGCTGTCGACCTGTGGGGCTGGAGGAGCCCAATAACCCCTCTACCCATCCCAGTAACCTCTGGACCAGCCCCCAGTAACCCTTTTGCCAGCGCTCTGGGCTGGGGTTTGTCATCTCCCCCTGGCCTAGGGATGTAGAAAGGGGCACCCCGCTGTCCCCCAGCAGACAATGATGGGGACAGTGACATGTCCCGTGGTGCTGGAACCCCGAGGGGCGGCACGAAACGCTGCCGAGGTGGGAAATAGCAGCTGGAGAAACATCCCAGGAGCTCTGAGCCTTCAGCATCCACCTCAGTGGATGCTGCCTCCCCCCCAGGAGCCGGGACTAACTTTGCCCCCAGCTTCATGCCCACAATAAGGTTTATTGCATGCGATGCAAACCCTGCTGAGGGATAAAACCGCTTCAAGTGAGGGTCCCCCGACCCCCTCCCCAGCTCCGGGGGGGCTGTGGCTGTGGCAATATTGTGGTGATGAAGTTATTAGCTCCGGAAGCATTGATTGCAGGCATGTTAATGGCTCTTTTGTCCAGCGAGCTGCCTTTCAGCGTGTGTGTGTGCGCCGGGCGGTTGTTTTTCTGCCAGCTGCTGTGTGGTTGGATGCTCTTTGGTATTTAGTTTGATCCTATTAAGGTGGATCTCAATTAATTAGGCAGGAGGCAGAGAGACAAAGAGAAACGCTGGGGCCATTCATTTTAGTCTTGTCATCGCGCCTCCCGCCATGGGGAGACAGGAAAGGGACACGGGGTATGGCTGCTGGGCATGGACGCGCTGGTAAATGGGAATGGGGCAGGCAGGTGGGGTGGCAGCGGGGTC
>NW_009929309.1:2366-2618 GCF_000696875.1 Nestor notabilis
CCTGTTCCACTCCACTACCCTAAAGCATCCCATAAAACACATGGAGGATCCCTGGGAATTTCAACAGCGGAAGCTTTGGTGCAGCCGGAGCATCCCACTCCATCCTGGTGCAATTAGTGCTGTGTCCCTGTGGGGCCAGCAGCCCCACGAGAAGGGGATGCACCCATCAGGCAATCCAGCACCCCAGTTTGAGCATCCCACCCCCTGCTCCCTGCTCCCAGCTCCTGCACCCACCGATGGAATAGCTACACG
>NW_009929309.1:2694-3011 GCF_000696875.1 Nestor notabilis
GCCCCCCCGACGTTCCTCCTTCCTTCCCTTTGAAGGACAAGTGCCCCTCGGAGCTGCCCTCGCCGCCGGCTCCTAATGCAGGGGCACAAAGGGGGATGCTGCTAAAAGCCCGGGCGAGCAGAAAGCTTTCAAGCTCCTTGGAAAGCCTGAAGGGGTGCCCGGGGGTGCCCCCAATCTCTGCCACCAGTGCTGGGGTTGAGGTGTCGGGGTGCTGATATCCTGGGGTGTCCCCGTGCAGGGACTCGGGGTGCCTGGGGATGGAGGGGTCTGGGATGCTCAAGGCATGGGGAGGGTCAGGGGGTGTTGGTGTGTGGGAT
>NW_009929310.1:0-2798 GCF_000696875.1 Nestor notabilis
TATAAAACTAAAAGGGGAAAGGAAAAAAAATAAACATAAGTGAAGCACAATACGATTTCTCACCACCCGCTGACCGAGACCCAGCCCAACCCGAAGCACAGATCAGTATCTTCAGGCCAACTCCCCCAGTTTATATACTGGGAATTACCTGAACTTTGGCTAGTTTGGGTCACGTGTCCTGTCTCTGCTTCCTCCTGGCTCCTTGTGCCCCTCCTCACTGGCAGAGCATGAGACTGAAAAGTCCTTGATCGGGGTATGTAGTACTGACCAACAACTAAAACATCAGCGTGTTATCAGTGTTGTTCTCAGACTAAAGCCAACCACAGCACTATACCTGTTACTGGGCAGTTGATTAACTCTATCCCAGCCAAAACCAAGGCAGCAGCAAATCAGACTCAAATGTTTTCATTATTGAGGACTAGTATAGTGGGGATGTATGCCATAAATGATCTCTACTGGCAGAGCCAGCACAAACAGTCTTACTTCACAGTGATATACTTACATATCTAATTACAAACATGAAATTAAATTGCATTAAAAAAAACCCATACAGGCTGAGCAATTTTTTTATAATGGATATGAATATAAAAGGATGGCATGTTGATAAGAAACATTACAATCTGGAAACTGGAATATATTTATATGTGGATATAATAGTCACTGAATGTTATTAAAATCTAGAATCTCTTTTAGTTTCCTGCCTAATGGAATTCTACCTCATATAATCTTTGTGAGATTTTAAAATATTGTAATACATATACATGTGTTTATAAATACGTACAAATCAAGATGCATGCAGTCTTTTTGGCACATACACAGAAAAATACTTAAATTGGGTTTGTAAAAGTTAACCTTACATAGTGACTTATGTTTGGCTAGTCTACTTTGTCTAAGATATTCACTTTTTTTTTATTGAGGATAGATGCTGCACTTCCACTACATTGCTTTGAAAAGCTTTTTCAATTTCATTCACACAAGATGAATAAAATTCTAAACAGAGTTCTTAAAGATGGTTTCACATGGAGATAAAGATTTCAGTTCGCTTAGATCATAATGCAGACTCAGAAAAGAATATACCCAAGTTTTTGCTATGATCTGAAGTGTATTGTGTGCTTTAATACTTATAAATGTACCATACAAAACATCAAACAGTGAAAAGAATTCCATAAACAGCACCAGGGGCTACAACAAGGGATAACCCATTAAAAATAGAGAACTTCTTTGATACAGAGAACTGAAGATGTTGCACACTATGCTTCATGTTTCTACATGAGCATAGGCTATGACTTGTCATATACACTGTGTAGCTCAAGGGAATCTAAAGATCCATTGGAAACACTGAGTAACACTGCAACGTTTTAAAATACTAATTAGGATTTATGTGTAGAGAGACAATATAGCTGTCAGGTGTCTTGCATTTTCTGTCACTAACCTGATCAGTCTTATATCCTTCATAGGGAACTGCATTAACTAAAGCAGGAGAAGAGCATTTTCCAGAAATTTTCATGGTTAGAGCATTTGCAAACAAAATAAAATGTGAGCTGGGTACTGTTAAGTGCCAGGAAGGAATTAAACCCATTCTCCCACTCTTTGGATGAGCATCCTACACATAAGGGAATAGTTTCCAGCACACTCTTCTCCATCAGCAGTATGATGAGATGTTATTGTGCATTCTGTAAACGTGTGCTGGTATTGCACAGAGCAGCAGACTTGTGCACTTTCAGGGTGTCATGATTTTCGCAGGTGCCCAGCAGCTCTGGAATACATCTCTACTTTTGTGTTTAGCTAAGATCGAGACCTTCAACTTTGAGCAACTATTTATTTCCGAAATAGAACTTCTGACATGTATTCAATTTTATAGAAATCCACATGCATTGCACATTTAAATAGATGTTTGCTCTTTACTAAGCTTCCAGAATGTAGCTTGTCAACAAGTTCATCCTCCCATACATCTTGTGTGGTAGGTTTGTTAGCTAGTAAATATAATTTTTATCCTGTCTTATAAGTAGGAAAACTGACAGGAGAAAATGAAGTCATTGTTGTCTTTATTTTTGGAGATGTCCTGACAAGAGAAACTACCTTAGGTTTATGTAAGAATACTGGATGCACAGCTTATGAAAGAATAAGCCTACCTGAAAATTGTCAAGAGCTACCCACTTTCAATCATTCTTTCTTTCGTAAGTGTGTAACAAATGACAGAAAAAAAAAAAAAAATCCTTCCTACGCAATATTAAAGGGCAATATGGAACTAAAAAAATGTAAGACAAAATATATTCAGCTTTGTCATTTTTGCCTTAACCAATATCTCTCCTGAAGGACAGCATAAGACTCACAGATAATAGCAGTGCTGGAAATGTGCTGTAGTGGAATCAAATCAATAACTCTGAGACTACTTCAAGTTCATTTTAAATATTACTCTCTGATCTCCCTAGGTTCTGGCTATTGATTATAAAAATTCCTGCCAAGTCCTCATTTCTGTATAATTACATCCTAATCTTGTTTTTGTTGTTTGAATTTTGTGGGTTTTTTTCACAATCACACTGGAAAAAATGACATTTGGATAAATATATTATGAATGAAAAGGCTTAAGTTTGACATTGGGCTTTCCTACTTTTCCCAGGTAATTCTTGTTTTCATAAATATAAGTGTATTTTGGATATTAATATGTGTATTGCGTATATATATATATTGTCATGGTTTAAGCCCAGCCAAAAACTCAGAACCACACAGCCACTTGCTCACTCCCCCTACTTTCTTCCCCATCTCCTCCTGGAGGGATAGGGAGGAGAATCGAAGGA
>NW_009929311.1:0-1868 GCF_000696875.1 Nestor notabilis
GGCTGCAGCTGCGCTCGGGCGGGCGGCATCCGACGTCGGGAGCGAGACATAAAAACTGCCTGGGAGGAAGTCTGCTACAGCTCTGATAGGTCGTGGAGGAGGCTCCTCCGAAGTCTTTAAAAGGCAAAACTTGCACTGCCGTGCGGTTTTTCTATTAAGTTCACAACATTTTTTTCTTTTTTTTTTTTTTCCCCTTCCCATTCCTTATCTTAAGCATCTGACAGCTAAAACTTTTCACAACTAGTTGAAAATACTAACTAGAATACTAACCAGCCTGCTGGGATCTCAGTGGCTCTGCCTCTTTCCTCCAGTAGACCTGGCAGGGTAAATGCTTACCCTTCTGACACACGGACCAAGACACCTAAGATCCAGAAGCATAGCTTGCTTTGGAAGGTGCCAGCCTATTGTGTTAGGATTTCCCACTTAAAGCATGGAAAACTAGAGGTGCCAAAACCCTCTGGAACCTTGCTGGAGGCAGCTGGTAGGAGAGGTCGGGCAGGATTCCAGAGCAGCAGCATCATAGTTTTGCACTCTTGCACTGAAGCTGTACAAACCCAGTGAGCTGCTTCTCCCAGTCAGAAATCCATGCTGAGAGCGAACAGCAGAAGGGAGACAGGCTGTGCTCCGTGCATCTGCATGCCAGGGCTTTGGCCTGAGCAGGCACAGCTGTACCAATGCTGCAGACTGGTGATATGGACTAAGGCTTTTGGTTTGCTGCGTAATGATTTTTTTTGAGTGACACTTCTGTGGGGCCAAGGGCCATGTCTGGACAGGAGATGAGGGCTTCTCCAGCATAGTGTTCACAAACCCACCTTGGGTTCCATCTATGTAGAGGGTGCTGCTGTCCAGGGCAGCTGTGGGCGATTTCATGTAGCTGTCAGGCAGCACCCTGTGGGCCCTAGAGCCATCCTGGCACAAGGACCCCAGTACTCAGTAGGAGCATGCCAGAGACCCTCCCTGAGAGACTCCATCCACCACAACAGCAAATAAAACCTCGCCTCACTTCTGGCTGCACCGTAGGAACTGTTCTTTGACTGCAGCCTCACTGGAAAGACTGGAAACCTCATAACAAGCCTGGAGCACACAAAATTTTCCTGCCAATGCCCTTGAGCACCAAGGTGCTTTTCAATGAAGGGAACCTTAACTCTGTTTCCACTTTGCTGTGTGTTCTTTCTTTGACTTGGGTCTTTGCCTATCTGGGAGATGCAAGGGCAAGTCTCAGGGGTGCAGTCTTGTGCCTGTAGCAGGGTGATAATATTTTTCACTGTGAGCAGAAACCGCAGCTGCAGCTGGAGAAGGAAGAGGTGGGCTGGGAACCAGCTAGGACACCCCCACCCTTCTGCGCCTCTCCCTTTCCCCTACACCATTTGTCTCTGCCACGGTGCCCAGACAGCCACTCTTCAGGTTCCAGGCAGTGAGAAGGCATCAGCTTAGGGCCTCGAGTGACTCAGGACACTCGTAACAGGGCTTTTTGGAGAAAGCAGCTCTTCACTTTTTCTCTGCTTTCTGCTTCATAGAGCATCTCTCTCTTTTGTGATCCCCTCCCTCACACCATGGCCACCTTCTGTCCTAGGGGCTGGCTGCCTCCCACATAAACTCAGCCTACTTCGTGCGAACAGAAAAAACGGGTGAGATGAACATGCTCTTCACTGGCATTTCGCTGTTCATGTGGCATCATCCCGGGCCGGCAATATGGGCTCTGAGCAGTCCCTGTGCAGTGCCCGGTACGCCGGAGCCCTGCTCATGGTGGGTTTTAAAAGTCATCATAGATAAATCTGTGAGACTTCTCACTGAGGGAACTAGGAAACACCCTAAAAGTAGCATTTCACCCCTAAGTTCCCGCGGCTCTCGGCAGCGCTGGCCGTACG
>NW_009929312.1:0-378 GCF_000696875.1 Nestor notabilis
CTGAGCCCTCTAGTGGGCTTGGAAACCTCAACAGAACACCCAGGGGCTTAATTTAATTAACACTCTGCAGAGGCCTCTAAACCCTAATCCTCTCCACAAAAGGATCAGTAACTAAATGGAGAGATTCAAGAGAGCAGTGGTGCTCGGAGCCGCAGCAAGGCAGCAACGCGCCGGGGCCGAAACCCAGCCACATCCTCAGCCCACACCACAGCCGCAGCGAGGGTCCAGGGGGACATGACTCGATAGGAGACAAGGGATGTGTAGCAGGGTGCCGGCCTCCCCTACAGCCACGCCAGAGAGATGGGCACAAGCCCGTGGCTGCACCATGATGCTGACGCCCAGTGCTGCCATCTCCATTGAGACCGAAACCCCAAACTG
>NW_009929312.1:718-1368 GCF_000696875.1 Nestor notabilis
GGTTGGACCTGATGAGCTTAAAGGTCTTTTCCAACGTGGCTGATTCTGTGATTTAGCTGGAGCGCCGGTTGTTTCTTAAGTGTTGTTACCCACTGATGTCAAGAGCCTGGCAAGCAGCTGAAGAGCAGCTCTCCTTTCAAGAGGCAGCCTCAGTGCTGCAAGTGAAGGCTGGGAAAACATCTCCACCCCACAGAGGAGCTGCAAGAAGCACATCCACGAGACTACTCATTAGTGTGGTGAACAAGAGCGAGAGAGAGCTTAATTACAGGGCAGGGATCATTCCCTCTGGGTCTGGGTGTCAGCAGTGGCCTGGGCCGGGCAGAGCTGCCCCACGGGACAGGCGTTCCTCGACAGAGCCCACAGCAAGTGCTGCCTTTGCTGTGCCACGTGTCTGTGGGCAGCAGGATCCTGGCTGGGGCTCTGAGCTGAGCTGCGGAGCCTCAGGCTCGCCAGCGTGCGAACCCAGAACAAGGAAGACTTCAGGCACTGCTCGCAGCAAAGCTGCTCCAGCAGCAGCAGCCTGCACCCGCCTCGCCGGAGATACTGCTGCAGCCCACCTATAGGTACTGGTGCCCCGACTTGGGTGCTCCATGTGAGCACCCCAGCCTCAGCAGCACCTTCTAAAGATCAAATCTGAGCTCCAGCCGTGG
>NW_009929312.1:1403-2124 GCF_000696875.1 Nestor notabilis
TGCCACAAGCAGGGGCGGGGCTCGCAGGGTGGCCAAGAGATGCTCTACACACTACCTACCTCCCCGAAACCAAGGCAGCCTTCCTCAGAGGGACCCCAGCCCTCCAAGGTGCCAGCCAAGCCCATCGCAGCCCCTCTGTGTTTGGGTTTGGATGCTGGAAAGCACTCGCAGAGGCCTCCCTTTTCCATAAGTGCCTTTTTATTCCTGCACCCTCCCTGCAGCTTTACGGGATGTGCCTGTAGGATAGAGCTGACACGTCCATCCATTGCCTGAAGATGCAGGAACCACTGCTCCCAGAGCTAATGAGGCTGTCCTGCTTTGACCCGGGGCAGTTTCCAGCACACACAGAATCAGCAGTGCTCTGTGTTCACCTCCTGGAATAAATCCCAAGAGCTCCCTCTCCCCAGCGCGGGCAGGAACACAGATGGTCACAGAGATTAAAGCATACAGAGAATTAACCACCCCGTGCAAACGAGCTGCTTCACCCAGCCCGGCGCTGCCCAGTGGTTTGAGGTTCGGCACTCAGATGTGATCATCACGGAGTGCTGAGCTCTGATAACAGCCTCCTATCAGCCAGAGCAGCAGGCCAGAAAGCTGAGACCTTTGAAGGCTGTTTGTAAGGGAGGCGAGGTGCAAAGTGCCAGCGCCAGGCTGCCTCTGTCACCACGTTCTGCTGCTACAGAGGACCTGCCCCTGGGTCGGGGCAACCCCAGGCACAGCT
>NW_009929313.1:0-1077 GCF_000696875.1 Nestor notabilis
TCCTGCACTTATCCCCCTCTCCCAGGCAACAGCATATCCAGGAGCTGCCCCTCCAAAGGGATGCTGCTGCCCAGAACAACCCCCTCCCCAGCACCCCTGCGGGCACTGGGACCATCCCGACACCCTGTGCCGAGACTCACCCGTCCACCCTCGCCCTGGACGCGTCCGGCCGCAGCCTGAACCAGCCCTCGTCCTGGCCGAAAAAACTGCACCCCGAACACCACCTGCAGGGGAGGCAGCACCCACAGACCTGAACCCACAGACGGGGCAGGGCAGGGGTCCCTGTCTCTGCCCTGTGGGGCTGGGTGGGCAGCGGGGATGGGTTTGGGGCTCACCTTGCCCAGGAAGTCGTTCTTGCCCACGAGGTCCCAGTCCCACACCTCCACGCACAGCTTCTCCCCGGCGGGCTCGGCCAGCTCGAACTCAAAGGTCTCGTTCCAGCGTGGGTAGCAGGACTTCTTCACCACCTGCAATGGCAACGGCTTCATCCCCATCTCCATCTGCATCCAACAACGCTCTGGGAACACCAAGCTGGGAACGCCGGGGCTTCCCAGTGGGATGGTTTCACCAGCAGAAGTTGTACTCACCGTGCTCTCCTGCGTCTTCCCGTTGTAGCGCAAGCGGACAAAGGGGTCGGAGGCACCATTCCGGTCCTTCCTGGCCAAATCCCTGCCAAGAAGAGGTGGAATTTACCAGCAACTTCCCAACAGGCACCCACTTCCCTCCTCAGTTCCCCAGCATCATGAGGCACTGGAGCAGGCTGCCCAAAGAAGTGATGAATGCTCCATCCCTGGCACTGTTCAAGGCCAGGTTGGACACAGGGGCTTGGAGCACCCTGCTCTATGGAAGGTGTCCCTGCCCATGGTAGGATTGGAGCTGGATGGGGTCCTTTCCAACCCAAACCATTCTGTGATTTTATCTTGAGATGCACACCCTAAAGACCAGCACATGAGGTGGACCTTACCCCAGGGTACCCATCTGCACCCAAGGGCAAGTAACTGAGAAGACCCTGATTTCCAGTGGGGACACCGAGTCACAGACACATCCAGCTGCACACACAGACCCTGTCCCCGTGTC
>NW_009929313.1:1185-1475 GCF_000696875.1 Nestor notabilis
GGAGGTGCTCCCCGCGTCGGCGGCCCACCCAGCCGCTGTATCCTGCGGGGAAAGGGGGGACCCTCACGGGGGATCATTGAGGGGACCCTCAGGTTCAGCTCATCACAGGGGTGGGAGATGGGTCCCTACTGATCACCCATCACCTTACCCTTGGGGTGCTCCGCCAGCATGTCCCGGGTGATGCAGACCTTCCCGATAACGTCATCGCGGCTGGAAAACAAAAGCCAGGAGCAGGACATGGTTTGGGATCAGGAATGGAGCCTGCCTGCTTCTCCAAGCCCCAGCAGGAC
>NW_009929314.1:0-241 GCF_000696875.1 Nestor notabilis
ACAAGGAGACACAGAGAGCAGCAGCCTGCACCCCGCTGCCACCCCCACCGCAGCCCCTCTGCGCCCTGGGCCCCTGCAGGATGGGGCGATGGTGCTTGGTGATGGGGTGAAGCCATCCCTGGGGAGTATTCCCTCCTTTTCCAACAAAGCGGGGCGGCTAGGATGCGGTGTTTCACCTAGGGTGGGTGCAGGGAGTCTGGTGGGGGGGGGCCCCCAAAATCTGCTGCCTCCCACAGCTACG
>NW_009929314.1:621-899 GCF_000696875.1 Nestor notabilis
AAAGGAAGGAAATCTTTATGTATATATATTCCATAAACTAATTTTTGCATCATTGCAATAAATCCATCTTCCAGCCGTCAGCTACAATCTGCCTTCGTTGCCATTCACGTGCTGCTCCAGGCGGGATGCTGGGGATGGAGGGGGAGCAGGAGCATCCCGGCAGTGTGGGTCCTGGGAGGGGTTCACCAGGGAGTCCCGTCGGGGCTGGAGCCAAAAAGGGAACCTGGGGCAATGTTAAGAGGGGAAAAAAACAACTCCTGGCACCCAGCTCCCACCCT
>NW_009929315.1:0-24742 GCF_000696875.1 Nestor notabilis
TGACCTGTCACCATCTTCCAAGGGCCCCTGTGCGCCGCAGGACGGGGGGGCAGCCCCCCCGAGGGGGAGCTGGGAGCACCAGAGCCCTAGAAACGCAGGTCAGCATTCCCAGAGCAGGGAAAAGCTGAGGCTTGTCTCTACAGTTGCATTCGGCTCAGCAGGATGTAACCTGCAAACTTCTGTAATGACACTGCAATTTAGGCTGATTTTGAGCCTATTATCTGCTCACTGTGATGTTTTAACTGTCTGCTGCAGAGGTTTCAGTTGTTTTCTGTGGTTTCACCCTTGACTTCAGTGTCCTTCTGACTATGACTTGTAGTATTTCTCTTCTTCATCCATGGCAGCAAAGGTGCATCCTCTCATGCATACAGAAAGCTTTGTGTACACACGATTCAATTTTTTCTTGTCCCCAGAGCAACTGCTATCGTGACACTTTTATCTATATTTAGCCTAGATTGTGCTTGTTTTCCAGCATCTCTTTCCCCATGCAGCAGAGCTGCAGCTCCCCATACTCTCTCCTCTCCCTTCACCAGGCTGTGATCATAACTGTGATCACAAAACACATGCTATCTGCCAACATCAATTCTTTATAATGTTCTTGATTGGGACCAGTCTCCGGAGAGTATTTAAGCACCTGAAGACCTTTAGCAATCAGACTTCAGTTCTTCATTTTTAGACTCTTCTTGCCCCCTAACTCTGCCCTTTGGCTCATCCTCCTTTCCAGCTGTGAAGTACCTCTCCAGCTGTGACTCCTGTGTCATGAACTTGTCACACACCTCATGCCTTTGCCTCTGTCACCCTGGTTGGTGACATTCCGTACTAGCATAGCAATTTCAGCTAGGAAATTAAAGTGAGTCATAAATAAAGTGGAATAGTGGGCAACTGTCTTTCTGTGCAATAAATAAAGCAATTGTTCAGCATCAGCAATTGGGATCAGGTCCCACAGTAAAAAATCCTCAGCTGCTGACCACCTTCAGCAGTCATTCCAAGCACAAAGTGACTTCCTCCTGTAACGAGCAGTTGATTTGGCTCAATGACAGCACAGCTCACCTGGGAATAAAAGAATATAACAGATGGCAGTTTCCAGGAATTGTGACTAATTCATCAGCAGGTTTTGGCCATTCATTTGCCTAATAAAGCTGAAGAAAAGCACAGTTTTATCTCTACTAAAACTGAGAGGGTTTTTTTGCCAGAGCCCTATAATGCCTTTGCTCAGTATTATTTCTTGAGGGCAGTGCTAAAATGGACGAGTTCCTGCCAGTGCAGGCACTGCATGCATAGCTCATTTGCTCTCATCTAAGAAAGTTACAGCACAGTCTGTCCAAGAGCCTCCATACTCCACAGCTCTTAATGTCTTTGGTCTCATTCTTTAGAATATTATCTTAGTGGAATCTGCAGAAGCTGTGGGGTTTTTTTGTTCAAAAGGTGATCTGTAAAGGTGAAGGAATCATGTAGTAATATAGGTGCTGAATACACTAAGAATATTCTTTGCTTTAATGCAGCAGCACAGGCTTGATCTGAAAGCTTCAGACACTGCTGCTGTTCTGCCTGCTCGCACCGTCTGCAGCCTTCCTCCTTGGCCCCCGTGGCTTGGTTTGGTCATTTCCCAAGTGGGCTAGTTTATAAAACCTGTGATTTATTTGAAGTGAACAGTTTACAAGAGGCCTCCAAAGAAAGGCATGTTTGTGCTTGGAATAGCAAATTCTTAACAAGTCTTAGTGATTCACATTTATGAAAACAGCTCCTCACAAAGTGGAATGAGAGCTAGAGATGAAAGAAAACAATGCAAGGACAGAGAGGACACATCCAGACAGGACAGTTGTGTGTCATTCTTTCCTCTCAAGTACTCCCTTAGGGATTTCTACCTGTTCTTTAGTGGCAGACACAGTTCAAGCAACAAGGAGGGACATGTGCCCTGACAGGTCAGTCAGATACTGTGTGGGAGGTGAGCTCTGACAGTGGTTTTAGGTGAAATCACAAATTCTACTTTTATTCCCCAAATTTTCCCCAGCTAGATCAGGTATCTGCAGCAGGGAAACTGTTCTTGAATAACACATGTATAGGCACAAACCTAAAGATTTCCCTAAATGCTTCATACCATCCAGAAGAGAGAACAGTTCATTGCCAAAGCATCAACTTTCAGACACATAAAAGTGATCTTATTCTACTTTACCTCATGTACTAAAGAGTGAATTTCTAGCTGTTGATGCTAACAGCTGAGGGAAGTGTTGTCTTAGCATCTCAGTCAGTAGAAGCCACTTCTATTTGATCTCTGTGGTTAGAGGAAACGAGCAATTCAGCCACCCTTTGTTATTGCAGAGGAGAGCGATGAGTCTGCAAAACACAACGTACAAAACACCTGATGTTTTGATAATGATCCCATCTTTGTCAGGGTGAGCAAGTTCAGTGCCTGGGAGGATGATGAGGTCAGGAAGAACAAACCACCTGCATCTAATCAGAAGAATTGGGCTAAACTAACCCACAGGTTTCAGTGAAGTGAAGCCGGCCTTGTATTGATCATCTGCACTGCTCTGCATGATTGCTGTGCTCACTGATACGAGTTTAGGGAATAAGGAATAATAAATTTAAGTGCTTGAAAAAACCAAGTGAAAGTAGAAGAGCAAGCAAGAGCTAGGTGGAAGCATTTCCCTTCTCATCCCTGCAGACCACATCCACCTCATATTTCCTTTTCAGTTTGCAGGCAGCAGCTGTGCATACTGTAGCAGTGACAGTAGAAACCGCTCCTACACCCGATGGGGGGGCGGGGGGGGGGGGGGGGTTGATGATGTTTGAATTTCTTGCACAAAGCTTTTTTGCTTGGAGCAAAGGCATCTGTTCCATTCTAGAGACATCCTCTAAAGAGGAGAATGGAGAGTGCTTAGTCCCTGGGAACACCAAAGGGCGAGTAGATAGAAAGCCAAAAATATCAAGGATTCTTACCCCTCCAAAACACAAACAAACAAAAAAAAAAAAACAACAAAACACCAAAAAACCAACAAACCATGGTGGAATTTTTTCTGTGTGAGAAGGTCAACTCTCTTTCCCCCCCAGATTTAGGAAGCCTCAAACCAATCATCATTCAATAGCTTCTTGGAGAACTCCATTTTTTTGCTCCCCAAAGGGTAGCTAAGGAGATCTTTGATGTAACCAGACACATTTGTGAGCTGCCTCCTGCAAGATGACTTTCACCAAAATATTTTTTCCTGGAAACTTTTTTCCACAGAGTATTTTATTTAAAGTTTGATTCAAAGCTGTTTATCCTGTGAAATTAAAGCAAATCAAGTAAGACATTAACCTCCGTCTTCCAGGACACGTGCACATCACCGATTTCAATATTGCCACAATGCTGACTAAAGAAATACAAGTCACCACCATCGCCGGCACAAAGCCATACATGGGTAAGAACCAGTGACAACTGTGTGTTCTCCATTTGCCATTTTATGGGCTTCATCTGGCAGCTGTGGCAGGAGACAGATCAAGTCTTTTTTGATGAGAGTTCAAGCTCTTTCCCCCCAATAAGTAGCAAAATGCATTTGTTTGAAGTGAGGAACAACCTCAAGAGGTGCTGCGGGGCAGCGTGACAGGAATCCCTCCCCAGTAATACCCCGATGCGGCTGGAAAACATGCATCCATCTACTGATTGTACACAACAGATGAAAGCAAGCTGCAAACATAGATTTTAGGGCCGTTGTGCCGTACTGGACAGCATAGTTTCGATTACAACAGAAGATAGTTGCACTCGTGAGATCTCAGAGCAGTTCACAAGCAGCAGTCAAGCCATGTAACAATGGTGGGATGCTCTTGCTGCCCTTGAGAAGGAAAATGAAGCACAACGGCTTACATTTGGTCCCTCAGAACACTAGCACAAGTCTTACACTGCTGCATCACTGGCAATAATCTGAAGTTCTATATAAACTGGCTGCTTTAGAAACGAGCATTACCTCGGTTAGGCCGAGCGGTGGATTTAGGACTTGCTGATTTGCCGGGCTGCAGCATCGCTCGGCACGCAGGGAGGCGCCTTGTTCCAGTTTCAGGCTGTCACAGTGGAGAGCGTTGCTGGCACCAGGGGGAGGCGACTGAGGCTTTAGCTCTAATCTCCACCCCGATGACAACAGGACAGGAGGACAATCCTGGGGCAGAGTGACACTGGAGCAGGTGGATGCCTCCATGGCAGCCTTGGGCGAGCTGCAGGGACAGTTTTCAGGGGCGAATCAGCACACACACAAAGGGAGACACATGGCACTTGCTCCCCAGGGCGATCTTGTTTCCCTGGTACTCCGTCAAATGTGCTTTTTTCTTTTCCACTTTTTAAGAGGAATACAAAAAAACAATTTATGGTCACTTACTGTCCAAATCAGCAAAGCAGCTGACTTTCAGTAAGGGACCCACTTGATACTTATCACACAAGCACAGATAGTAAGCATAAAGCAAAAAGCACTGACATACCTGGGAGGAATCAGAGCCAGAGCAGGCAGATAATGAGCCAGAGAGGACTATCCTGAGCTGATGCTGAAAGAAGCTGTGCAAACACAACACAGAAAGGTCTTTGTAAAGTCAGGTTTCCTAACTAAAGCAAAAGTACTCAAAAGCGTTTCTATATAACTAACATAACTCCTCCCACAGAAGTTGCACATTTTCATATACAGTAATGCTGTCTCTGAGAGCTGAATAGCTCAGAACACAGCCTCCCTACAGCTACTGCATGACCAAATCCCTTAGGACAATCACCTGGGAGTCTCCTTTTTATCCAGATGACCAAGCTGACCTCCCACCTTTGCATCACAGGTGCAATCATTTTAAAAAGGAAACAGGTACCAAGGAAGGTGTTGCTCCTGGTTTGGTGGTTTTTAGAGCAATTCTTGCCTCCAGCTCACATCAAAATCCTACTGCTTTTTTGTCCCCTACTATCAAAAGGGAGATTTATTGGCTAAGAAAGAACATTTCAGTCTGTGCCTCCACCCCCTCCTTGTTAGCCTGGTAACCTCCCCCTAAAAAGCGGTGGCTCTCAGGCTTCCTTCAGTTAAAATTTGCGTTTAAAAAAGCTGCTTAAAAAGCAGCAAAGGTGTGGTGAGGGGAAATGTGCTAATTTGTGCCCCGACAGAACAGCAGGGCTGCTCCCTGGGGCACGCATCAGGTGTTCTGGTGCCTCACCTGAGACCGCAGCAAGGCAAACTTTCCTTTTTCTGTATTCTGCAGCACCTGAGATGTTCAGCTCCACAAAACCCACTGGCTATTCCTTCGCTGTGGACTGGTGGTCACTGGGGATCACAGCCTATGAGCTGCTCCGGACCCGGGTACTGTGCATGTGGCTCCTGTCCCCATCCATCCACCTGTCCATCCATCCATCCCTTTCCTTAAACACTCTGTTGGAAAGGTTAATGCTTTAAAACAGGGATGAAAGGCCCAAGGCAAATTCCAGGCTTTTAGGGTTATCACAGCATAGGAAGCAGAACCGCATCTTCACCAGGGTTCCTGTGATCACAAGTAAGAGCTCAGAGGAACTGTGGCCATACTGAATAGCATGTCACAACAGCTCCCTGCTGCTCTCAAGGGCCTCTGAGTTGATGTAAGCTGGGCAAGGCAAACAAGCGACAACTCTTCAAGTCTGGGCTGCAGTATAATTTACTTTGAGCTCCCATCCTACAGGAGAAAACCACTTGGAAAACAAATCTCATTGCTGTTGCAATAAGATTGAGCAGTTAGAGCAAAAGCAAGCTGCAATGTGTAAATTATTAATAAAGCACAATCGCTGCCTGTGATGTCAGAGCTGTGCTGCTAACTCTGGTAAGGCTGGGAGCCGTGTAGGCAGATGATTAGATTTGTGTTTTGGAAGTGCTGTGTAAGAAAAGAGGGACAGAATTATTCAAATTGCATTCTTCTAAGCAAAAGGTGTTTAAAATTGTGTGAGGACAGGGAACTGCTTTGAGTACGGGTATGCAGAAGAAGTTTTTAAGAAACTGTCATCAGCCTTTGCAGAATGCTCTAAAAAGAACAGATTTTCAAATGGTCAGTGATCAGGTTAGTGCACATTAAGGGGACACAGTTGTCTGACCTGTTGGGTAACAGAGGCTGTGTGCCCCTGGAAACATATTAATATAACACTTGTGTTTTTAATTTGCAATATTAAGTGAATGGCAGAACAGTTCACCACATTGATTTTTGACTTGATGGCCCTGTTTCCAGGGATGGGAGCAGAAGTGCTGGTTTGGGTTTTGCCTCCCATCTGTCCTGCAGTTTGAATACCTGGTTATTGTCACTGTTCTTGCTGACAGTATTATTTTGTTTATTTCAACCGAGTTGTGATCACACAGGGAGAGACTTTCAATGGGAGGATGGGGAATCTCCAAAGAGGCTTCATTTGAAGCTTGTTTGCTCTAAAAAGATTTCCCCAGGGGTCCGAAAACCCAGATAAATAAAAATGCTTTCCTGGTGGCACTTTTCCCAGAGGCCGTATCACATTCGCTCCAACACTTCCACAGATGAAATTGCTCACGTGTTCAAGACGGCCACAGTGATGTACCCTGCTGCGTGGTCCACGGACATGGTGTCGCTCATCAAAAAGGTGAGGGCAGCGGAGCAGAGGGCTCAGGGCTGCCTGTACCTGGGCACTGAGCCCCAAGTCATGCTTTGTAGCCTTTGCAGTCATTGCAAACCGTGTCCAGACCCAGTGCTGGCGACCTTCAGGTGGTAAGCTTTTCACGCTGCAGCTGCACTAATACAGTAACCAGCTGGCAGTGCTGCATCCCAGACTGATGGGGATGGAGTTTGTGTTGACAGGCACCGCTGCTGCTAGTGGGGTTCCTCTAAGGACACACACAAAGCAGACTTTGCTTCCACTGTTTCTCCTGTAACTTTGTCTCTCTGGAATGACATACCATAGAAATAGAAATCAATATATGTGTCAATAAACCTGGCATAAACCCTGCCTTTTTATTTAAAAAAAAAAAAAACCAAACACATTTTTCTCAATAGTGAAAAGATTTGCAAGAAGTGCTGGTACTGTTGAAATCCTTTGGTGCCATGTGCTTTATGCACCACTGCAATTATTTTTTAATAAAGCTGCTATCAAAATCACTTCGGAATCATTACTGGAATCATTTTGAAGCTGAAATCATGTTTGAAGTGAAGCCATATCTTCAATAAACAAAACTATGGCTTGACAGTGTCAGACTGCTTACAGTGGCAGCAAAGCTGGAATACTGAACACTGCATATCAACACTAGCTGCAAATTTTGTAAAGTATGTAAAGAGCTTTCTAATTTGCAAATGCAGGCAATGAAGTAGTACTTACTGCAGCCTTCATCTGGTTTTTGTTCCAAATATTTTGTCGAAATATTATGTCATCTCTAATGAAATACTCTCTTTTTAACAAAAATGATACATTAGTTCTTTGCTGAGACAGAATCATGGTGTATTTTCCAAGAAGAGAATGGAAGAATATCTCAATTTGTTTAAAATTAAATTGAGCTAATATTTTATTAGGCCTAGCAGTAATACGGGGTATTTACTGCAGATGTACTCCGCATTGTTGTGGTGGAAGCTTTTGCCTAGACCACGGCACGCCACAAACCGTACAGGTTCCTGTGTGGATGAATAATGCAACATCACAGTTACTTAGATTTCCAAGCACCCCGTGGCATCCAGTTCAGCAGCCAGATGTGTTAGACATGAGGCAGCTGTGCTTCTGTCCCGCCTGTGGGCTGCTGTATCTGTTATCGTTCAAGCAAGTTCTCACTTGCAGTAGAGCTGCACTGCGGGTGCTGGGACCGGAGCACGGGGCTCCGCAGAGGACATGAACTGCAGGGATGGGAGCACAGCACTGGCTGCCAAACCCAGCACAGGACAGTGGCGGGGGGCTCCTCATTCACGCTTTCCCAGAGGGTTTTGATCATCTGGGTTTCCTGCTACACCTTTGGAGTGCGTATTATCAGGAGTTTATGAAATGCTGAGTCCTTGAACAGAGACAAACTTCAATTATTTCCTTCCACACAAGCAATTCCTACAGCAAAATAAGCTGTGTGAATCTGTTATTTCACATGGGAATTACACTTATGAATATTCCATTACTAGAGTGAGAAAACAGGGGATGTTTACACATACTGAAACATTTTCAACTTTGGACAAATTGTTTAATGTCACTGCACCGCCTCATTGCCTGAAATGAGGATAAAAGTTGTTCATAAAAACAAGAATACATAGAGTTAAAGTGAGCCCCTTGCATATGCTGGTGAAGGAAATCTGAGCCAGAGCAAGAGAGGAGGCACCAGTCAAAGCACCAGTGCTGTGTGTTCTGAGCCCATCCAGCAGAGTGTCTGAGTGTCCGACCAGGATGGGAGTGGGTGGCTGGACCTCGGCGCAATCTCTGATCTCACGTCTCAGGGTCTCACTTTCTCACATCTCCCATTAAATTCTCACTGCAGTTGCTTGAGCTGAACCCTGAGAAGCGTTTTTCTCAGCTGAAAGATATCCAGGACTTTCCGTATCTGTCAGATGTGAACTGGGAAGCTGTTCTCCAGAAAAGGATAATGCCAGAATTCATTCCCACGGTAAGGAATTTGACTTTTGTAAGTGTTACAGGCTGCAGTCTACCCTCGCACTGAGCACCAGGTCATGGAGTTCTTACAGATTTCCACAAGAGCACCAGACATCACAAGGGACAGGGGAAAGAGAGGCAGAGGCACGGGCAGGATTTCCACTTCCCTGGGTGTGTAATAAGGAGCAATGGGGACTGACTACAAAGTGTGGGTGCCCCAGAACTGATCTGCTCTAATATTCCCAGAATTTCTGGGTGCAGAACTGGTCACACCAGGTGAAGCACACACTGACAGTGCTCGTGAGCAGCCCTGCGCTGAGCAGCCTTTTGTAGCTGCTTCGGACCTGCTCTGGAAATGCAAAGACCAAACACCAGACACAGGCTCCTGAGCAGCCTGGAGAGCACCCACCAGTTCAGGACAGTTGTTTCTTCCTGTAATGGCTCTCCTTAACTAGCACATTGTTTGCAGTATAATAACAAGTAGAGTAGAGTTTCTGATCCTTTTTTAATTGGATTAAAAGCACAGAAGTAACATAACCCTTATGGAAAATAATCAGACTGTTGTGTGCAGCGTTACTCTGGTTTTCAGCCAAAAAAAAGTTGGGCTAAAATACACCTATTTGTTAGGTGTATGCGTTTTGCCCCTCTGTAACTGGTTTTCTCTGTGGTGGGTGCACGTGCATTGCTTTAAAGCCAGGTCTGCAGGCTGCTGCGCTCCTCCCCAGCACACACACACCATCCTTCACTTCAAAGCAGCCAAAAGGCAGAGCAGCAGCAGTGAGCACGGAGCAATTAATCGTCACCCCTCAGCAGTGTCCCCTGGCTGAAGGGATGATGGAACGCGGCAGCAGTGCAGCAGGTGCCCCGTGTGTGCAGAACTGTGGGTCAAGCTCAGTTTTGCACAATTCAGCTCCTGGAGGCAGTCCAGAAACTCTTCAAGACAGGCTCTGATCACTTAAGGGCACCTCTCTCCTCTCTCCAGAAAGGCAGACTGAACTGTGACCCAGCCTTCGAACTGGAAGAAATGATCCTGGAATCCAAACCTCTTCACAAGAAAAAAAAACGCTTGGCTAAGAAGGAGAAAGATACCAGCAGAAGCAGTTCCTCCCAGGTAAGAGCAAGCAGGTACAAGCATATGGTCAAGAAGCCTCTCATTTTCCAGTTAAGCTGATTGCCATTCAGCAAGACCACAGCAAACGGTTTAAACAGACCATTTTTATCGCTTGTGACCAACCTTATTCCCAAAACTCTTCCGCATCTTCCCTCTGGGGGAAGGCAGCATGTGTACACATGGGTTCTGTATGAGGAGAGTCTTAATGAGCTTCTCCACACTGCAGTGCTAAAGATGCTCTATACCTAAAGATACCTATATCGCCTTGAAATTCTCCTTGTAATGTCTTTCTGTGTCAGCTGTGAATGTATTCCTCATCTCTATTTTTCTGTTTGATTGTGAAAGGCCTGCCACCTTCAGAAGCACCTGGAGATGCTCCAGAGGGACTTCATTGTTTTCAACAGAGAAAAGTAAGTACTGATGCAGAGGCGGCGCAAGAGACTAAGGTTCTTGTCAAAGCCTTCGAGAGACCCAGGCTTTGGGCTCTTGGTGAATGCCACAGGCAGGGTGGAGACACGTGGTACCGTGGCTGCTGGCCAAAAACTCACGTGGCATTTCTGTGCTCGAGGTCCCAACCTGCACTGAGCGCCCCATCTGTGCAGGCAGATGGTCAGTGCAGGGGCTCGGGGCCATGTGGGCTGCGGGGCTCAGTGCAGCCCCTTGGGGAGGCACAGCTCGTGCCGGGGAACGGGATGCTCCCAGGCGGCCGCACCATGGTGTGGGCCATGGCTCTGCCTGGGCTTTCCCTCAGTGCTCAACCATCCCTTTCTCTCCCAAGGGTGAGACACCACCACAGTGACATCCAGGAGACCCTGACACCGGCAAAGAGCAGAGGCACATACAAGGAGGACAGCCAGAACAACAACCTCTGAGCACACCCGCACACCTTCACCACACCGAGACACCAGACCCGTCTGCTGCTGCCAGGACTCTGCTGAACGCCTGCTGCTGGGTGGGAGCTGGGGCACCCGCTCCCTCTGCTTCCACCCTACAGCCAGTGGATCCTGAGCATGAGGGGAGACGCTGTGGGTGCTGCCCCCGTGACTTGCCACAGTCAGTTACAGTGAGATCCTGTTATTTTGCCTGTCTTGGCGGCAGGAATGTGACTGTGTGAAATGGATAAGACATTCAGTATTCACCCTTTGGGTTGGTTCGCCAGCATCACAGCCCTTGGTGCTGCCAGAAGCATGACCAAAGGGCCACGCATGCATCGCTTGTAGAGGTGTCATCACTCATATCACTCATGGTGACAGCACTGTGGGTCCAGGCTCTGTGGAGGTTGAAACACCCACATCCTCACAGCTGGTTGCTCCCGATGAAGGAGGCTGCTCACTCTCAGTTGCAGGGTCTCCACCAAAGGGCCTTTGCTTACAGACACCTCCCGTGAGCACCCCATGAGTGTGGGCACAGAGGGCTGGAAGTGATGATCAGCTGGGAGGAGGCAGCGAAGGTTTCCCGTCCGTTTCCCCCTCTCTGTGCTGGTTCCTGTGCTTGTTCCTCGCAGAGCAGGGCTGGTGTGCCAGCTGTCAGGGCAAGCAGGCAGGGGTGGAAATGAAGAGGCAACAACCAGGCACTGGCGAATCACCAGCATCCAGATGCTTTTCCAGGTCAGCCTGAAAAACCCAGTCACCATCACATGAAACGAATGCAACTCACTGAATCTGATAGGGTTCAGCTTCCAACACCAGAGGTGAATTTGAATGTGTATTTTTATTCTCTTTGCTATTTAAATCATGCTTGATTTAAGCAGCTACTATTTGCAGCGGCTATGCTCCTGGTGCAGTCTTTGCCAGGACTGAGAATGGCCAAAGCATTTCTACTATGTTAATGCTGGGAAAGATGCTATTATTTAAATGCTTTGGCAGACCTGAGGTTTCACCTCCTGATTTGCAATTTTTCCTATTTTCAGCAATATAATGAATGCATGATGAACCATTTGCCTCCCATTTACCCAGAGGTGTTCTTTGTGTCCCCTGTGCCTTCCTCTCTCTCTGGCTAAATCTGATCAACTCCAAAAAAAATCTGAACAAAACCAACAGCAAATGAAAGGCTCAGAAGTCAGTGTTACTTCTGAGGTCACTTGCATAGCAAGGCAGAAAGGGTGTTCCTCCTGCCTAGAGCCCACTAGGACTTTATTGGACCTTCAGTTTAAATCTGCTTTTCACCAGCTGAAGACTTTCAGACACCCTCTGCCTATGGAGCTGTGGATTCAGCGCATTACACAGACTGTGTGCAGTGGACTTCCCAGCTGCTTCTGATGGACTGAGACATGAATAATCCCTCTCTCGTTGATCAGGTGACAGCTCTCTGATTGCTTTGGTAAATGTGTGGTTTACGCATGTGCACACGCAGGCACCTGGGAGAAGAACATCTCCGTCCCCCCAAGCACTCCTGCATCCAGGGCAGGGCATCACCCACCCATGCAACTGACCACAGCGTCCTGTCTGCCTGCTCTGCCTCTGCTGTGGCACACTGCACGGAGCAGCTCAGCCATAACTCCTGTCAAAACATCAGACCACTTTGTGGTCCCTCCAGTGGTGGTGGTGGGGTGCCCTGGACTTGGGATGCTGGGGATCCCCTGCCCCACTCCCTCTGTGCTGGCAGCTCTGGTGCTTGCCCCTGAGCCTCCACCCTGACGGCTCCAACCCCCCCAGGATATTCTGCACTCCTCTTGCCCACAGCAATCTCTAACAGAGATACGAATAGCACTGAATGTGGTTGTAGGTCTTGGTGTTAACAGGCAGGGTACAGGGAGGATGCTGGCACAGCAATGCAAGCGCCTCCCCAGGGTCAAGGGGTCCTGTTCTGGCTTGTGCCATGCACCCTCTTCCTGACACGGTGCCATGGCAGTACGTACCTTCACCGCTGCACAATGAAGATATTAACTCCCCCAGTTTTAGATGACTACAGAGGTTTCTTTGCTGCCACCACATGAGGGTGCAGGTGAGGGGACACTGGTTCAGGGCTGCAGCACTGGCTGTGCAGCATCTCCCCGTTTCCTCTGCACAGCCAGCAAGTGCCCTGCAGGCACCTGGGCTGAGGCACTGCAGCACCACCACCCTCATCCACACGCTGCGCCTGGCAGCCTGCTTTCATCTGCTCAGGTCAGGCTCTTGGCACAGTTGCAGCACAGTGTGCATGTGCGCAGGGCGGGGAGCAGAGGCAGCAGCATCGCTGTGCGCTGCCAGCATGGAAACAACTGACTGGCAAAGTCTGTCCCTCTTCTGTCCAGGGAGCTGCAAACCTGGGGTGGAATTAGTTCACCAGTAAGTGATTATTGGAGTCCTCAAAGGGGGTCATTGCAATGGGAAAGCAAAGTCACAGCACACCCCAATTGCTGTGTCTTCTCCCCCTCCCGAGCCATCCCTCTTTCGAAAGGGGCCTCCAGCCTGGCCATTCCCAGGGCAGCCTCCCCATGATCCACTGTTCTTTGCCCAGTCTCACTCTGGGTCTGAGGCCAGGTATGGTCAAGAGGGCCTGTGCCAACAGCCATACCTGTCCCCTGCTCAGCACACAGCTATCACTGCCTTGCTCTGGAGCAGGAAGTGGTTCACGCACTGTAAATGTGTTATCTGGAGCCCCAGACAAGGAAACTAGCCCTGCTCCTCACAGGGGAAAAATCTACTGCAGCATAAATACTGTTGCACCGGCTGACCAAAAAAACCACCAAAACTCGTGTACTTAAATGGCAAAAATCGCATTTTTAAAAGTTCCCCAAAGACTTCTACAACCATCTCCCTTTTCCCCTCTTCCTCTGTAAACAGAGCCACAGTCGCAGTTTAATCCCTACCAGGCAACAGGGAGAAATCTTAAATTGCTCTAAAGGAGAACTTCACAGAACTTGCAAACATGAACAGCTTCCCCACCCCTGGACAACTGTTGTGGCAGGGCCCCTTCAGGACTGCTGCATGGACAACTTGTCCTGTCTGAGCTCGGGCATGTAAAAATAAATATTTCAAGGTCAACTACTTTAGGAAGAAAAAAAAAAGAAAAAAAGGTATTTATTTAGCACAGCCTGAATCAACTCTTAATTTTTTGTAATACTTAAAAAACAATCAAGCTTTTTTTGCATGCTTTGCAAGCTTCAGAAGGCTGTGACCCTCGGTTTGATAAACACCACTTGATAGAGCGCCCACAAAAAAGCAGCCTCTGAGCTGGCCCCAGCTCCACGCCCCGGCAGGGCCGTGTGGGGCCGTCACCACGCAGTCACCACCGGACAAAGTGAACAGCCTGTTACGAGCACTCGACCGCGCTGTTTTGCGGACACTCGGCTTTTGCCCATGAAGCTACACCAACACCCCGACAGCGAGCAGCGCGCAGATTCCTCCTGACAGCCTGTCCCAGCCCAGACACTGCCCAAAGCCCCTCCTGAGCCCCACTGCCCAGCTCCACCACGGCACAGCTTCGTGCCACCGCTGCCCAGCTGCAGCACCCTGAAGGAGAAAAAAGCGACCCAGCACCACGAGCTGTTTGAAGGAACAACTTTTTTTTCTTAATAAAGTGTACAAAGTAGTAAACGCCTTACGCGAGGCGCTGTGACAGCCCATAGAGATGACCCGGGCTCCCCCGTGGGCCTCGTGGTGAAACGCCAACAAGCGCTGGGTGGAAACGAAGGACACGAACACAACACAGACCCACCAGCTCCCGTGAACCTGCCCACCCCGTCCCACACCGCGCCTACGGCCGGCCCCTGCCTGGCCAGTTCACCCGCGCCGCGTTGTTCCCACTGTCCATACCACAGCACCCCACACGCGTTCAACACTAACACCACACTGACCCGAGCGACCTGTCTGAGCGGCATGCATACAGAAAGGAGGAGTGAAAACACAACCCGACCGAACCCACAACAACAACAACAGAATTTTAAGGCTATGCATAAAACAAAATGAAGCAATATCTTTAAAGCTAGGTAGGAAGTAGCATTGTGAAACATAAGGCTTGAGGCTTATTGATTCTTCAGAACAGGTTTGTTTGCCTTTCCTTCTTAAACACCAATGTACCACTTTTCTTCCTTCGCTTGAACAGGGATTTTCCTTCTCAGCAGGGAGATTTAACTCAGGGAGGTGATGTTGGAGCGGCCTCCCGGGGGCGCCACGATGCGCTTGCTTGCTGAGCGAACACCTTCGTCAATCTGGGTACCTGGGAGAGGACAAGAAAGCATGAAGGGAAGGGAGAAAGCGAAGTTAAGAGTGTTTTCTTCCCTGGACTGAGCAGTCAGGCAGCCTGGGGTCTCACAGAGGCGCTTCCTGAGACTGTCTACAGCAACCTGCTCCCTCTCCAACTCCAGTAACAACCCCAAGAGCACCAGTGGCTTGAATGTCTCTGTAGACACCTCCCTGTGTACAGACCCACGCTACAAGAGCAGGGTCTGATGCTGTGCTGGCACCTCCATGGCCACAGCCTGCCTTGCTTCTAGTGCAAGGTGCAGCAGCGTGGAGGGTCAGCTCCAGCCATGTCCTTAAGAGGCACACACGGTCTGGTGCTGCCATGCTCCACTCCTCTGCTCAGCTTGCCCCAGGCCATCTCCCGGCCACCTCCAGCCCCAGACAAGCAGCTCTGCACTCTTCCCAGCCCACCGCCACGTGTGTTCACCTGACAGGCTGAATCCAGACTGATGGAGGTTCCTGACAGGGGGGGTCTGCCGTGTGGGGGACCCCCTGGTTGACCCCGCAGGGGTGCCCCCCTTGGGGGTGGTGGTCAGGTCAAACACGGGTCCATCATACATGCCCCGGGGCACGGCATGCATCTCCGCCATCTGTCACCAGAGAGAAGAGGACAGTGACACTTCTCTGCCCCCGGGGAACATCCTGCCACGACAGTGCCATGCTCCAGTGATCCTCGGCTCGCCAGTTCACACTGCCAGCCCTGCACACCTGAGACCTCCCCGCAGCGCTGCGGCCTGGCGCAGCCCCGACACCCACCTCCTGTGTGACAGCCTCCCTTCACTCCCACCTTGCAAGGTGTGCAGAGCCTGGTGCAACAGGCGATCCCTCAGCATGGGTTTATGCTGCATGCACGGGGAAGGAGCAGGCCATTTTCCCAGTCTGTTTTTAACTCAGCACTTCCCTCCAGACTCCTGCGGCCACAGGACAGCAACAAGGACAGGCACTGCCCACTCTCAACCCAGATGAGCATGTGCCTCCAGTGGGAGCCCACCACCAACACTAAGGTCAAAGCTGTCTACCCAAGCATTAGCTATCCCAAGTGTAGGTTTAGGATATACCAGTTTGCAGCACTGTTTACAGGGTCCAGTGAGAACAGCAGAGGAAAACCAATCAGTTATCAGGAAAAATGTCAGTTTGGGCTAACAGTGTCCCATCTCTGTCTCCTGGCATCTCTGTCTCCTCACCTTCCTCCTGGCTTTAATGCGCTTGTAGACATAGTCAGGGAAAGGGCTGCAGGGCAGGAAGCGTCCAGTCCCCTGGGTCACATGCAGGTTGCCATCCTCCAGCATGATCTTCCCCTGGCATATGACAACCAGCGGGGCCCCACGTAGCTCCATCCCTTCAAAGATGTTGTATTCAGCTGCCTGCAGCAACCAGGGGATGATGGTCAGGAGGGACACAAGCACTGCCTGCCCACTCCGGGCAGTTCAGTGCCCACACCTTGCTGCTGGAGTCACCAGTGCAGGGAGAGGACAGCTGTAACAGCCTTGCCTGCCACAGAGGCCTGCTTTAGTTCGTTAGTTCACCACACTAAGAACACACCACAGCTCCCAGCATGAACCAGGACCTCCTGCTTCGGAGCTCGGTGTGAGCAATGACTCCATCAACTGAGGAGGGCAGGACGTAGGCTCGAGGTAAGGCATGAACAAAGCACACTGGCAAAGCCAGGAAAAATTTATACCTGGAAGAGGAACCCAGAGGAAAGGTGTGTCCTTACACCTGCATGGGCCAGGCTCAGGAGAAGAGCAATAGGGCAGGATGAGAAAAGCCCTGTGTGCAGAGCCCAGGGCTCACAGACATCCTACCCCATAGTCACAGCCTGGACTCGGTCCCTCCTCCTCAGGCCCAGCACCGCAGGGCAGCACCAAGCTCCCAGCAGCCAGGCAGCCTTTATACAGTGCTGCTCACACCCCACGCTCCAGCATCCCCACAGACAAGCAGAGCACTCACAGATTGATGGGTTTTTGCTGTGACGATCTTCACTGCGTCAGGATCCCATATAACCAGGTCGCTGTCTGAGCCCACTGCTATTCTCCCTTTCCGCGGGTACAGGTTGAAGATTTTTGCAGCGTTAGTGCTCGTCACAGCCACAAACTGGTTTTCATCCATCTTCCCTGTGGCCTGCTCAGACACAAAGAGAACTAAGTGCTCTTTTGGGGAAAGGGAAAGTAAGAGCCCTGGGAAGCACCAGACTCACTCACAAAGAAGCCACTGGCTGGCTGGGCCCAGACCACCGTGGCGGATCTTACTATTGGTGCCAGACACACCGAAACTGGGCCATAGTCACACCTCCTGAACCCATGACAGCCGCCCCTCCTGCTCTGGCTTGCTGGGACTCTCAAAGCCAGACTTGAGACAGGCAGCTGGGTGCCCAGCTCTGTGGGGCACAAGCACAGGTGCCAAGGTGCCCATCAGCCCTGCCCGCTCTCCAGCATGACTCTTACCACTGCCTTGTCCCAGATGACAGACATTCGTTCCTCTATGCCATTGGTCCCTTCTGGGATCGCGGTGAAGTTGTCTTTTCCAATTGCTTTCTGTGCAGTGCTGAACGTACAGTGGGCACTTCCTGAAACCTGCAGGTCACCACTGAGGGGTGGTGGTAACAAAAGCATCATCAGTTGTTTTGTCATCGGTCAACAGCAGGGACACAAGGGACATGAATCTCCTCCGGGCATGGGCAGTGCACGGTTCAGTTCTATTTTACACTGCACCCTCATTTCTACAGCTCCTCAGTCTGAAGACTTCCACCCAACTCAGCCCATGGTGGCCGTGTCACCTGGGGCCATGGGGACAAGACAGCTCTGCCACCACACTATCTGGGACACAGAGAGCATCCAGCACACAAGAGGAGTCAACAGCTCAGCTCCCAGGGAACAGGGTGGTGCCAAGGCAAAAGATGTCCTTCCATACCAGACTCTACCATTTTCACTAACACAAACAGAAAAAAATATCCCAGTGTGAGTCAGAAAAACCTTTTCTGGCAGTTTGTCAGGTCTGCCTGGGAGAGAGCCTTTGCCCCCTGAGGAGGAAAAGGCCTCTCCACCCAAGGAGTTTCCCCAAAGCCAGCCCTTTCCTTGTGTACTGCCAGGCAAGCACAGCCCTCCCCTGCCCCACGGGAACCTGCAGCAGGCCGGCATCACCCCTGTCTGTGAGAGGGGACACGGCTGCAGAACAGGGCTTATAGCTGCCTGTCACTCACATTGGCAACCTTCTCCAGCGAGGAGAGCACCTCAGCCTGGCTCCAGGGCTCTGGCCTGAGACATTTCAGTGGCAGGAGCTCATCAAAGCCTACTCTCAGGCCCTCACATGGGCACTCACAGCACAAGCTGCAGCAGCCAGCAGCGCACACTGAGAAGGTCTGCCTGCAAGTGCTACAACAGCAAACAACCCCGCGGCCACATGAAAATCTGAGAGCGGGATGAGGAGTCAGGACTCCCGAGAAGCAGCTCTCTGCAGGAGGCCCAGAGAACCTTCACTGCAGCACTCTGCAGTGGCTGCTGCCCAACACTGTTATCCAACCCCTCTGCCCAGATGGGGTCACCAGTTGGATGAGATGACCTGACCCATCCCGCTCCTGACCACGATGGCAGAGGGCAGGAATGGACAGAGCCAGCAAGCTGCCTGGCAAGGCAGGGCAAGGAACTGCCCATGGCTCCCTGGAAGTCACCCTGGGCAGCCCCGGACAGGCAGCACTGCTGGGCGAGAGGAAGCAGAGCCCCGCCGCCAGCTCCCGGCGCTGCCACGTGAGGAGTGTCCTCCAACACCCGGCTCCCAGAGCGGGTGCCTGCGGCACGGACACGGCGGCTCAGCGCAGGGCTGTGAGTCAGCCCTAATCCACTGGTAATCTCCATCTTCCTCTGGTAATTTCTGCCATATGTCTGACTGAGTGCGCAGCCAGAGGCCCAGGCTGCTGACACGACACGCTTCCTAAGCTCCACCAGATTTGTCCTGGTGGAAGAAAACAAAGCATCCAGTCCAGCTGGAGCCTTGCAGCCTCTGGCCCTGCTGAAGCCTCACAGAAAATGGCACGGGAAAGGTGTCAGGACAGACACCCGTGGGCTGCAGGGACTCAGGCTGCTCTGGCCTCTCCTTTGAGGTCTGGGGTAAATTTCAGGTAGAAGGGAAGGATTAAAAAGCCAGTTCAGGAGCTGGGCTCACTTTTCCCAGCCAGTTCCTAAGACCTGCCCCTACTTCATACATCCAGACTGAGCAGAGGCATCTCTTGCTCCTTGACCATAGCAAGATCCAGGGTGATCTGAATATTCAGACCCCAAATGCACTGGCACCTCTCTTACGTCAGCCATGGCATCTCCACCCTGGCACAACCCAGATTTATCCTAACGTGCCCCTCTGGCGCGACACGTCTGACTGACCTTGCTCACCTAGTCAGAGATGTTTTCAGCATTACCTCAAAGGTCATTTCCAAACCCCTCAGTGTCAGTCATCCCCTGGCTAACAAAGACCAGCCACCATGAGTACAGTTTGATGTACAAACACAGAAAGGGGTGAGTGATTCACACGCAGTGCATGGACGGGGCCAGCAGTGAGCTCTGTGTCCCTGGCTGCTGTGCATGCCTTGCCAGTGAGAGGATGGAGTGTAACTGTGAAAGGTCAAAGCGAATTGCTGAAGTGCTTTTATTGTTTGCTATTTTCAACAAATCCCTTCCCCACCCCTTCGCCTTCGGAGTGAAAAATTACCTCCCATCCCTGTCAGATGTGCACGAGCTGCTCTTGATGTTCTCCTGCAGGCTGTGCGCTACTGCTCACCTCTACAGGTGTGAGAAAATGTCTGCTTTGTGTCCACCAGCTTGTGACACCCCTCCACCTTCTCCTGCACCATTGCAACCCAGGCAGCCGATCCCCACTGGGCATGATATAAGGAAGAGGTTCTTCACAGTGAGGGTGGTGAGGCACTGGAATAGGTTGCCCAAGGAAGTTGTGAATGCTCCAACCCTGGAGGCGTTTAAGGCCGGGCTGGACAGAGCCTTGGGCGACATAGTTTAGTGTGTGGTGTCCCTGCTCATGGCAGGGGGGTTGGAACTAGATGATCTTAAGGTCCTTTCCAACCCTAACTATTCTATGATTCTATGTGCAGAAGGGCTTCTCCAGCTTGGTGAATGCCTTTGTTGACAAGTCAGTGTTAGCTCGTCCTCGTTTCTTTCCCTTATTCAAGGCATTTAAAATCATTCATGACTACTTGCCCTGGTATTTTTCTCATTACTGATGTTAAACTTAATGGTGTCTCCTCTGTCTTCCTTCTGCTCCCAGGGATAAGCCACCATGACTCTGAGTCAAAGCCATTCCATCAGTCAGCTCATTAAATACCTAAAGTGAAGCAGTCTTTGTTGATCTAAGGTCTATGCTGCCCAGGTATTCCCTAACTGCTTGCTTCCCTACCCAAGGCCAGAGTTCACTTCTTTACACTAGCAGCATCACTCAGCAAAGCTTCACTCACCTGGCCAGAAGGGAGTTGATGTAGTCAGGAGTTGTTGGGTCTGGGCTCAGAGGGGGAGAGACCACAAATGCTGCAGCCTTGGCCCAGTTCTTGCTCCAGTAGTGCGTCCCATCGGTCCCGAGGCTGGCCGTGATCGGCTCACCAAACACCACATTGCCTGGAAAGGGGGACAGAAAGGACAATTCTGGTGGAGCCTGGAAGCACACAGGCAGGCAGACAACAATGCAGCCCAACACTGAACTCATGCCAGGCCAACAACCAAGGCTCTCACAATGTCCTTCATCATAATCTCCTGTGCATTTTTGATCCCTTAGCCCTCATACATATTGACCATGTGCCACCAAAGAGCTGGCAAGCATGTCCTCCTCTCCTGTTCCTCACTCACCTTCCAGTGCCCACTCCAGGGAGAGGGGAGAGGGCAGAGGGTGGTGACCATGAGCTTTTTGTGGAGCAGGGCTTGTCACACTGATAAAACTAGTGTGGGGTCTGAGAAACTGTGCTTTTCTTTACAAACACACTCTACAGCCTGAGCAAGTGCTTCTGGGAGACAGAATGACAAACGGAGCCAACAGCCACCTGAAGAGGCACCCAGACATCTCTGAAGGGCCAGCATTTCAAAGGGAGGCCAGAGTTAAATCCAGCAGCTCAAACCACTTGTGCGTGGACTGGACAAGTCCCCGTGAAGAGCCCTTCACAGCCGCAGACAAACTTTGATGTTCAAAGTATTGCTCCTACCTATGACCCACATGTTGATGTTACCCGATATGACAACAGGAGGTGGCTCCATGTGGCCTGGTGCAGTGTCCCCATGCCCTTCACAAGTCAGGTAAATCTCTGAACTAACTGCTCCCCAGCAGCAGGGGAAGCGCTGGACTGCACTCAAGGCAAAAGAACCGTGAGGACATGGGGAAGCTTAACCCAGGTGTCCAGGTCCCAGTGGCAATATTAAGGCTGTGTGCAACACCAGCTGCCACTCACCTTTTTTTCTGGCTTGCGAGATGAGGTCAGCAGCACTTTTGCTCATCACTTTAGTCACATAGAGAGGACAGTTGGTCTGGCTGGCAATAGTGATGGCCCGGAACACAGCTTCTGCTTCCAGCTGGAAGAGAGAATGGCACATGGCTGTGGAGGAGCACCAGGTAGGCAGGGAGGAGCCCCTGCTCCTCTCAGCACACCATGGATTGCTGCCAGCACCCTGCGCCCTTGCTCTTACCCTTGACTCCCCAGAGGCAGGTTAATCAGGGAGACCTGAGGGGGGAAGCTGCAGTCTCCCTACGACTGGCCCAACCCACAGGCTACAGCCACATGATGCTCGGCCAGGGAGCGCGGCCTGGACCGTGCGCAGGGGCCAGCGCTGAGCTGCATCTGCTGGTTTTTCCACTGCCTGGTTCCAGCTCTCCCAGCAGCCAGAGGGAATGCTGCCCACGCCTGACAGCGCGGCTCACAGCCTGACACCAGGCAGAGAAAGGGGCTGCCCTTGCAACCACTCACTGCTCCAGGCTTTCCTGCGGCTGCAGGTTAACCTAACGTCACCATGCCTGTGGCTGGGGTACGACAGGCTCTGCTCTGCCAGGCTGATCACACCAGGGTCTGGCTGTCCTGCGATGTGCTGCTGCTCAGCCCAGCCCATTGACACCCACCCCTGCTTCCCTGCCCTGCTGTTGGCAGAGGACGGGTTTCCATCACGAGGGATATCTTTGGACTGTTACATCAGCCCATGCTCAGTCTGAGCTCAACCCCAGAGGTTCTCCAAGTGTTTGCTCTACAGTTTGGCTTCAAGCTTTGGCATGAGAAAGTTCAAAACAGAAGCCTTAAAAAGCCAGTGTATCAACCAGCCAGCTCCCGGGGGAGGCCAGGGCAGCCAGCTCCAGGGAATGCAGTGACGGCCTGCGGGCAGGCAGCTGGCCATGCAAGCTTAACTCTCCCAGTGCAGGAGCAGCAGAACACTGCACGCAGACACACGCACCCAGACACCTCCCGTACTTCTGTAGGCCTATTTGCTGCACAGGGAAGAAGAGGTTTTTCTCTTCTGCTTAAAGACTCTTTGAACAGAAATGCATACAAGAAAACATTTTTATCAGCGCACAGCTACGACTTAAGTATTTGGCAGAGTTTAACGTGTGGACAGGAGCAAACAGCCATCACTGAATACCCTTCACAGCAGGTTATTTACCTGTAGCAGCACCATCCTGCCCTATCAAATCACTACCATCACCTGATAGAAGAGTTCATCTTTAATAACCACTGAGGTCTCTGGGGGACAGAGCAAACCCACGGACCTATGGACCACTTTCCCAGTGCTTTTCCATCAACCTGCAGGCTTTATGGGGAGTGGCAGGGATATCTGTGCTGGAGCTAACATTTTCTCAGGTAGGGTATGTTCTGGAAGAAGGATACTGTTTATTTCAAAAGGCAGTGAGACCTGGATTTGGCTGAACAGATTATAGCTACAGCTTTCTTGTACTGTTCTCAGTTGCCTTATGCATTAATGGCATTCCAAGATCAAACACTCAACAATGTTTTACCGGCTTTGGATGAGAACCGCAGTGCTGTCTTAGGATAATAGGACAGTTCTCAAATCCTGGCACAACCACAGCACCCCATAATTGTGGGTTAGCTTGCCAGATAGTGGCAACAGGCCTAGAGCCATAAAAATAAATGGCAGTTTACACACACAGGGACTCTGGTCGGCTGTATTTGACATTAAGTCTCTTCCCTGTACAGGAAAATGCTTTACGCTTTCATACTTCGAAGAGAATAAGCACTGTATTACACTAGGCTATGTATGTTGTTACCAGCCATAAAACAGTCAACTTCTTGCACTTTTAATTTAAGCTAACTGATTTTATTTCCAGTAGACACTCAAGTACAAATCTGTCCCTGTGCTCCCCTGCTCAGCTTTGCTGTTGTACCAAATTCCTATTTTCTTCTTTCGTGTGCTGTGGAAAGTCAAAGCACCTCTCAGCAGGGAGCTAGCTCAAGAAAACCTACCTGAAATTAGACTCAACTCAGATTAATAGACCAAACAGAAAAATACCCTGAGAGCTAAAATTAGAAGTAATCTAATTAGTGTCTTGACAAAGATTTGTAACCAGGGAATTTCCCCTCTCCTTCCCTCCCACTGCTTCCACCAATGGCTTTGTCTGTCTGATTTTGAAACACACTTTAGACCCTAAGCAGAGATTAAACAGGAAGAGACTGGAATCTGTCAGCACTCTGACAGACATCAACAGTGAATTTACAGAGGAACTAAAACTCACCATTTGGTTCTTCTCAGGCCTCTCATACCCATGGAGTTACCTACACAAGACAGATGCCCCCAAAACCAGCCACAAATGCTGCTACAGCCATATAGACTGTTTCGTTGACTGATTAATTGTGGGAGACTCAGAAGCCCTTGTGTCTGCTGGGAGACTCACACAAGACTGAAAACCGTGTGTTGTGCCTGTACTTTCACGGGAAGCTCTTCAGTGGTACCGCCCTTTGCATCTTACCTCCTCAGGTCTGCTCAGCACATGGCCCTCGGGGCCGGTTATTCCCATCTCCAACATCCTGGTTTGTTCCTAGGACATGGAAAGGACAGAGGGATGTTGTAAGACTATGAAGCTATCAGCCACACATTAAAACAGATTCCTCCTGTGTTGAGCCCTTCCCTTAGGACACCCATGTCCAGAATACCCACGTGAAGACCAAACCACATCCTTTTCAACAATTCCCTTGGCAAATCCCGTTCCATCAGCTGGCTGCCTGCTTACAGCAGGGAGAAAATTCCTCTCTTGCCATGGCACTTTTCAATACACTTTAGCTCTCTTAGCTGATTATGTGCAAGGCAAAGCTCTCTGCCTATGCACAATGAAAAAGATCTGTGGTTGGAGTGAGCATACTGCACTTGATGGCACTCTCTTCTATTTAGATAATCACTAATTCATTATTTCAGATTCATTTATGCACAAATACAGCAGAAAATCTTGGTCCATTTGATACTGCTGCTGAGCAGCAAAGAGATCACCTTGCAAAAGACAACTGTGCAGCTTTAGAGTCATTTTGCTAATGCCCCACACCAAATCTGCCTGGGATAGATTTTCAGCCTCTGCATACCAGAAGAGGAGGTTGTTACCTGTGCAATTATATCCCCGTTTTCAGCGTGGACTTGAGCTATGGCACCCAACTCTGCCAGGCAGCTGAATATCTCATACAGCTAAAAAAGAGACAAGGAAAAATGACTAAGGAGCAGAATGACTGCCCTGGGCTGTGCACGGCCCCTGTGCCCAGACGGCTGCCATCCCCCCACTGCCCCTCACACAAGGTGACAAGTAAGGCCTCACCTCGGTGTTCGACATCTGGTACAAATCCTTGTAGGCCATGTACACCATGAAGGAGTTAACTCCTAGGGGCAGAGCAGAGAGGAGAGGGGGCTGAGCGAGGCTCTTGCTCCTGAGGGTCCCGCTCAGGCACCCGGAGCGGCGGGAGCCAAACCT
>NW_009929316.1:0-8726 GCF_000696875.1 Nestor notabilis
GCTTTACAAAGTGGCAGCGCCACCCACCACCTTCTCCCCGCCGGGTCTGCACTCCGTGGTGAACGTGAGCCCCCTGCCCCCTGCCTTCAATGTGAGCTCGCCAATCATCCAGCACCCAGGGGTGCCCTACCCTCCTGTTCACTACGCACAGATCACCCCAACGTCCCTGCAGTTCATCGGCTCGCATTACACAGTACCCTATGCTGTCCCTCCTGGCTTCCTGCCTAGTCCGCTCCTGTCTCCTTCCACCAACCTCACCGCCTCTCATGTCCCCCACTTTGTGCCATATGCCTCTCTCTTCACGGAAGAAGCCACTCCTTCACCCCAGACTACCTCTCCTACCCACACCTTTGGCAAATCCACTTCTGCAGTCTCTCCTTCTGGCCAGATGCAGCACCATGCTGGGACCCAGCCATTAGATACTGCACCAGGTAGAATTCCTGTTTATTATCAGATGTCCCGCCTCCCACCAGGGTATTCAGCATATGAGACGCCTACAGCAGGTGGAAGCCCAGAGTCTCCTCAGCAAGACAGTCAGCTGAATTCAGAGGTAGCTGCTGCCAATGGTGGACAGAGACATCTGGAGCATAATGTTTCAAGAAGGACCAGTGAGGCTGTGGACTCTGCCAGCAGTAAAGCTGAAGACTGTCTGCCAGGGGCTGCAGCAGGATGTGTGGTTGATGGACAGTTCCTTTCAGGTTACCAGACGCTGGGAACAGAGGACTCTGTGCCAGCTCACAGAAGCACCCCAGATGCTGATCTGGAGGTTCAGAGGGTGGTGGGGGTGTTGGCATCTCAGGATTACCATATTCTGGCAGCCCAGAGAAAAGAGGACCCGAGCCCTTTAAAACTTTGCCATAATATCCCTGGTCAGCAGGGGGAGTCAAAAGATGTGCTGAGGAACGCAGTGGAAAGGGCTGCTGCTGAGAAAAGCCAGTCCAGGAGTCCCTATGTAACGTCCCCTGAAGAGCCGGTTAGACAAAGACACTTAACCAAAGGAATGGTGATAGCCAACGGCAAGCCAGTCCTGGTTTCCGCTGGATCCGAGCCCATCAGGTCTTCCACTTCAGAAGCCCTGGTGGGGCGGAGCTTGGATGCACAGGCTCGAGGAAGCACGCTGGAAAAGGACCCTGCCCAGCTGCAGCCACCCAGCTCCTCACACCTGCCCTCTCACTTCATGAAAGGAGCCATCATCCAGCTGGCTACAGGAGAGCTGAAGCGGGTAGAGGACCTGCAGACTCAAGACTTTGTTCGCAGTGCAGAGGTGAGCGGGGGCCTGAAGATCGACTCCAGCACCGTGGTGGATATTCAGGAAAGCCAGTGGCCTGGGCTTGTCACACTGCATTTTGTGGTTGGGGAGCAGCAAAGTAAAGTGAGCATTGATGTGCCCCCAGAGCATCCCTTCTTTGTGTATGGCCAGGGCTGGTCCTCCTGTAGCCCAGGGCGGACTGCTCAGCTCTTTGCTTTGCCCTGTCACAGGCTGCAGGTGGGTGATGTCTGCATATCAATCAGTTTACAGAGCATGAATGGCAACTCCACTTCTCAGGCTAACTACACTCCCACAGATCAGTTGCTATCTACTAGGGAGACAGCTGAAAGAACAGCTCAGGGGTCCAGAGAACCGTCTGACAGAGCTGCTGAAAGGAAGAGCCACACAGATAGGAACAGTGCAGCCCAGAGCTCTCATGTGGAACCCTCTCAGCCTGAGACCGGCAGTCAGCACAGCTGGACAGCCCCAGGCTTCCAAAGATACAGCGTGCAGGCAGAGGAGCCGCGGCCCTCTCTGCTCCGTCCCTCTTTCATTCCCCAGGAGGTCAAGCTGTCTATCGAAGGGCGTTCTAATGCAGGGAAGTGATCCCTTGGAGGCTGTGAGCTAGGGCATCCCTTGTAGGTGAGCCTCACCGTCGGGTGGAGAAATTGCACAGACTTTGTGGCAGGTTCACCAGCAAGGCTGCTTTCTGCCCTGTAGGACTGGATTTATTCCAGTTCAGTGGCTGACCAGCTCCTCTTGGGGAATCAAGAGGGCTCCAGTGCCTCAGGGAGCAGCAGCAGGCTAGCTGGGGTAGAGACCAGGGATGTGATCATGAGCTTGTGATGAGAACGTTCCAGGGGCTGGAGGCTGGGGCTTTCTCACACCTCCCTGAATAACTGTTCCCTGCAGAGCAGGGTCCGAGCATTTAGGGTAGGTGGAGAGATGAGGAGGGCAGACACGGCGTAAGGTAGCAGATAAAATTGCTGAAGATTTTATTCCTCCTTTCTCATGATGGGGAGAGATGGGTCCCCACTGGAGCTTAGGGGGTTCTACTCCCAGTATCCCTTTTCTTCACACATGCACTTTAAAAGGACTGTTCACCGACGGAGCTCTTGAGGGCAGGACAGAGATGCTTCTTTGGTGGTTCTGTTCAATGTCTCTTCCACTGAATCCAACTGTTCTTTCTTCTTGCAAGGAATGTACAGATGTGAATGAATCACACAAATTCAAGAGGAAGGACCAAAAGGATGGGTTTGGGTGTGGGTAAATAGGAAACTTGAGCACTTGGAATAGGACACAAGTTAGGATGGGAGACATCAGTTTCCTGCTATAAAATACATTTAACCATTTGTCACCAAATTAAATCTTTCTTCCCATCTTAGTAACTTTAAAAAAAAAGAAAAAAAGAAAAGAAATCTCTTGGGCTTACAGCTTTTGCAGAGGCTTAGCATGTGGATGGATGGGGGTTTGTTTGGATTTTGGTGTTTTGTTTGGGGTTCTTTTAAAGCTGGAGGAAAACGTATTAAGCATTCACTAGGGAGGGATGGAAACATCCTTTGAGGAAACCAAGACTATTTTGTAATTAAATCAGAAGAACACTTTCCAGATGGCTAATTCTTCCCTGCAGGCAGTCTCCTGAATAAGCTCTAGACAAAAGAGGAGTGTTAGTGCATGTGCGGGCAAGGTACAAAGTTTCTGCTAAGTACAGTTCTCTGATTAATGTAATGACTCTAAAAATACCACAGCACCATGGGGCATTTCGGGGTGATTTTGTGTTAGTTTTTATCATGCTTCACTTTGGAGTTCCTCTGTAGAACAATATGGCAAAATCAAGAGTACTCTTTTTCATGGTGAGATTTAATACAAATGTATATTAATACCTCGTTATGGTAATAACACTCTATTCAAGTGAAGGCTCCTGTCGTTACACTAATTTGCCCTCTCTGATGGTGTGTTATGACACCAGCTCTAACTACTTATCTAAAATAGGAAGTAGTGACTATCGTGTTGACGATAAGAGTCTTCACTGACTTAACTTGGGTTAAGTGTTCCTTGTATTAAGATGCCCATCTCTGTGCTAGGACCAGGCTTTTGAGAGGGTTTCTTTCAGTATGCAGGTCCCTGCTGCGTCCTGGTGCTGCTCCCGATGTTCAGCATCCTGTTTTCTGTCTATCTTCTCTCTTGACGTGTTCCGTGGGGCCTGCCTGGCTGCCAGGGCACTGCTCCTCTCTTTTGCTGAGAGCTTCTGTGTCAGTCCCTCTCAGCGCAGCTGCAGTGCTGGTGTCTTGGGGCTGTTCTGCACACCCCAGGAATGTGTCCTGTAACTGGTTGGCTTCAGCTGACTATGTGACAAGGGTGTGCTCTGCCTGGGTATTAGGCAAATTAGAGTCTCCAGAATGTCCCTTCCACCCAGGCCACCAGTCATTTTCCTAGCACATTGCTAGCTGGTTTTGTTGCCTTTGAAATGCCTGCACCAGGACAGTTTCTTTCCAGGCCTTAGGTGAGATATGCGCTACTCATGCCTTCAGTGTTTGTGCCTCATGGGGGTTTCTCCAGAATGAGGATGCTGCCTGTATCATATGTAGCTTCCCCCAAACGACACACCGCTTCCGATCTCATCAGCTGCATGTGCAATGTATGCTGTCGTGGTGATGCTGTCATGTGAAGATTCTGCCTCCCTGGATGCAGCAGCTGCAGGAACAGATGCTGTGTTCATGTGTCAGTGAAATGTTCTGTCTGGGCCCGGGGGCCCAGCCTCATCCCCGTGTGTGTTTCACAGTTGCTGTTCATTGGACTCTCCTACGCAAAGACCTCGATTAATGTTGGCTAGTGCTTAATGCTCAGGATAACCAGCGTGTCTGTGGCCAAAGGCAGAAGAGCCCGAGTTCTCTTGCCTGTGCTTTGCATGGTGCCTGCAGAGGAATTCAGAGCTGTGGCAGGCAGCTAAGAAACGATCTTGCACACACACAGTGTGTGAATGTAGCTGGGCTGGCTGCAGACGTTGGAGGGGATGCTTGAGCAGCTGAGGGGTGCAGGGCCCCTCATGTGCCTCTCTGAACACAGGAATCTCTGCCTTTCAGAGGGAGGGTTGGAAAGCATGCTCTATCTCATGTAATTACTCCTAGATCAGTTACTCATGTAACTACTGTAACTACTTGCAGATCTCAGCAGCACTAAACAGTGGTTTGAAAGGGCAGACCCTGGTGCATGAGGCATGATGCTGTGTGGCTAGAATAGCTTTGTACTGTAGACAGCTGAAGGGCTGTGAAGGTGCTTGCTCCGGTGTTTACCTGGCCATTGGCCTGGACTTTGGCTTGTTGCTCATCTCTTGAGCATGGTTCTGAGCTCCATGGAACAGGCCAGGGTAAACTTGACCTTGGTGCTTCTCCCCAGTCTCCCTGTCAGTGCCACTGCTGTGCACGCTTCGGCTGCCAGCTCTCCTATGGAAGCAGTGGTTTGGGGCGCATCTCATGGCGGGGCAGTGACATGAGGGATCTGGGCATTGCTGCTTGCCCCAGCGGTGGTGGGCAGGAGGGGCCCCTGGAGGCCGTCTGACCCAGCTTAGCAGCGCTCGTGATCACTGGAACCTGTCCTGGCTGGGCTGGGCTGGGCTGGCTCTGTTGCTCAGCCCCTGGTGCTGGTTGTGCGGAGCATTGAGGCTCTCCTGAGATAGGGGGTGTGAGACAGGCACTGCTGCAGGCAGAAACGCTATAAATGAGCCTGTGGAGGAGGCTTTTATTATTTAGGTTTACAGGGAAAGGAGGAGGTAAAGCCAGGAAAACATTGTGGAATGAGATGGTTATCTGAGCCTTTCTGCTGGCAGAGATGTGACAGGCTTCTCGGAGAAATATACTGTTTTCCTGCTGCTGTTTTGGAGGGGAGGGAGCTGTGGGCTGTCCTGCCTGGAGGAAGCCTCCTGGCCTTGGTCTTATCCAGCTCACGGTCCGTGGCAAGAGTCCATAGGATGCAATAATGGGTGTCTGTATCCATCTGTCCCATCTCACGAGCCACTTCTGGGGCCCGCTGCTCAGCAGAGGCTGGGCCTGGTTCTAGGCTCTGCATCACTGCGGCTCCAGGAGCATAAGACTTGCGATGAGCGCTCACCATGAGCAGACTATGCAGAGGAAGCTCTGTCTGGAAAGAAGGAAAGCTGCAGGGGCCCCTCTGCCTCCCCTTTCCAGCAGGAGCACAAGTATAATGCACTTTTCACATCAAGTGTCCCCGTCCCCCAGTCCCCACCCCACACTTGAAGTCACTTTGCCCAGTAGAGAACTAACACCCCTTGTTACTCGGAAAATACTGTAACAAATGACAGCAGCTTGAGTAGCCCACATGCTAGTTCCTGCCCACAGCAGCACACGTGCCTTTCCCTGGCGCCACTCACAACTGCTCTTTGTCTTTCAATCTGTCCTAGGGCCTGAAACCTTGCAGAACCTGCTAAGATGGCTCTGAATGCACACTCTGTACGGAGTTTGGCCCAGAGTGTGTGCCATGTATGGCTTAAAATGCTGATGGTTGAGGCCCTTCCATGGTCTTCATATCTGCCCATGGAGGACAGGGCTTGCCCCTAACATCCTTCTAGGCTGCTGCCGCCCCCCTTGCAAGCACACCGTGCGCACTCTGGTTGTTTTGAGGCACCAGGGGAGGGTCTGCCCCAGTGAAGCAGAGCAGAGACGTGGCCGTGGGGAAGGAGCTGGGCTGCTGAGGCAGGGAGGTCTTTGTAGATAAGTGCTGATCCCTCAACTATAATCCCAGTTATGTAATGGCTGTATTAACATGTAACCGACCGCATTGTATCTAAAGCCTTAGAACTAGTCAGGTGCTCCACTCCAGCCTTGCTCCTGCCCCTCTCCTCTACCTGATCTTTAACAAAGCATTAATAATTCTAAGGATAATCTCTATTTTGTTGTGCTTTTTTTGTAACTGTTTTAAATAAATCAATTTGTACTGTATATTTGTACTTTTGGTGAGATCCTTTTTCCTGTTTTACCATTTTAAGTCTGTACTTGGCTACACACAGATTGTATTTTTATTGTTAATGCTCTTATGAATATTGCATTTAACTTGTTGACTCTGTAAACACAGTATATATCTATATATATATCTATATATAAACCAATAGCTTTTCCTTTGGTGTTTGAGACTTCTTGCTCGTCTGTAGCATCAGTGATCATGAGGATGTGGCTTCTCTGGTCTTACACAGTGATCTGGAGATTGTGATGAGGGCAAGGTACAGGCTGCGTGACAGATGGATTACAGCCATAATTCTGTGCTCAAATACTTCTGGATTTATGTGGTCTTTCTTGAACCCCTTGTAATAATGATCAGGTGCTGGTGACACTGCAGGGGGGTCCCAGCTGCAGGTGGCGGAGTGAAGCTGCACGTGTGCTGGCCAAGCAACACACACACGGCACCAGCAAACACTGCAAGAAGCAACCTCTGTCTGTTTTAGCATGAAAATGGACAGAGCTCAGAACAGAAGTGAGAGATTAGTTCAGAGAACAAAGGATCTGAACGAATTCGGAGAACGTGGATCTGAATAGATCCTTTCCAGGTCTGATGTGTTTTCCTAGAGCTCCCAGATGTCACTTCTGTGTGATGAATCACGTAAATGGCTTAAATTCCCTACCACCTGGCAGGTTTTTCCAGACTCGGTTACTGAGCTTTCCATGGCTCCTCCCCCAGCTCAGCCCTTTTCTACATTCCTCTCAGTGGTTTTGCTGCTGAGTGTGGGAGCAAAAGCAACATTCAACCCCTGTGTTTCTGTTTGCCAGTGGTCCCCCCTCACTCCACAGTGTTATCTGCAGTGACCACTGACAGTCACTGTTGGTTACTATGAGAATCATTAACCTGAGTGTGATCCGTGGTCCTAGATGGGCTCTGTATCAATGTATGTGACTCTACTGAAATGGTTAAACAAGCTGAGCTTACTATGAAGTTATAGAAGGGTTGTGGTGGAAAGGGACCTCTGGAGGTTCATCTGGTCCAACCCCCTGCTCCAGCAGGGCCACCTACATCCAGCTGCCCAGGACAGTGTCTCTGGAGCATCTCCCAGCTGGGAGACTCCACAACTTCCCTGGGCAGCCTCTGCCAGTGCTCCATCACCCACACAGTAAGAAGTGTTTCCTGATGTTCAGAGAGAACCTCCTGCACTTCAGTCTGTGCCCATCACCTCTTGTCCTGTCACTGGGTACCACTGCAAGCAGCCTGGCTCCATTTTCTGTACATGTTTCCCTGGAGTATTTTTGCACATTGACAAAATCAAGCCCACTCTTCTCTGGGCTGAACAGTCCCAGCCCTCAGCCTTTCCTCACAGATGCTCCAGTCAACCCTCTTAGTGGCCCTTTGCTGGTCTCTCTGGTATGTCTGTGCCTCTATTGCACTGTGCAGCCCAGACCTGGACTCAGCACTCAGGTGTGGCCTCACCACTGCTGAATAAAGGGGAAGATAAATCCATACAGTACCAGAGTACTGACCTACCCTTATTGTTTACCATTCAATCAACTCTTTCACTTGCAAACCTGAAATGTTGTTTAAGTGAAAATGAACTTGTGAGTAAACCAGCAAACTTGTCTGCTATTTGCTTACCTCGGTCAATCTTTCTGTTAGCATTTATATGGGGTATCTGAGAAAGGGAACTTAGTTTCCTCTTATCTTTTCCATGGATGCTACTGTGAATAAGCACATAATGATAGCCTTAAGAGAAAGGGTGTGCACAGCTATTTCCACGGAGACAACATCCTCCTTTGCTTTGTCTTTATGGGCACAAACTGCAAGGAATTTACTATTGGAGGAGTTGTGGACTACCAAAGTCCTCAGCTCCGTAGTTCATGCTTTACAGGCTTTCACCTACAGCAGAACTCCAAGAACTGCAGCAGCCCAAACTCATTAATGGGGCAATGGTGCAAGAACAGGACAAAGCACAAAAGGTAAAGAAGGGGACTAAACAAACATGAGCATTAATTTATTTTCGCTCTGTTCACAGGCAATGACTTGGCCCCCAGAGCAGAGTGTATCCTTGGAATCTGCTCCCACCAGGGATACTTTGGCAGGTACCTCTCAGCTCTGTTTCCCTCCAGTGTTCAGAAGAAAACCAGAACCGTCTGTCAGGGCATTAGCCAGAGTTGCGCAGCAGCCTCCTGAGTGGAGAAGCTGCCAATGCCCGTGTGCCCATGCAGCAGAGGCAGCACAGTCCTTGGCTGTAGTTTAATGCAGTGCACTGTTGCTCTGCTCCTCAAAGGTCATTTTGCCCAGCAGCTGGCTCTCCAGCTCCACACTGCTCATTGGTAGCTGGAAGAAGTTCATTTCAGCTGCCAAAGCGGCCATTGCAGAGGGGTCTTGGCCAAACTGTGCCCGGAGCATCATGTCCATTTTCTCCAGGCGCCGCTTGAGCCTCTTGGCCTCACGCTCCCGGATGAGCCGTGCCTGGCGTTTCTCTGGGGTCTCGTTGGCGCGTTTCAGTCTCATGGCTTCC
>NW_009929317.1:0-350 GCF_000696875.1 Nestor notabilis
GGCGGTGGACCCGGATCCCGACAGCGCAGCTCCCCCTGGCACCCTCCTCCCGCCCCGCTTGGTGAAGCGTGATCCGTTACCTGAGCTGTCGCTTTTCCTTTTGCCGGACCTCTTCTCTGTTTCCACCGGGGACAGAGCCTGCCTGCCATACTCCCCCGGCGCACACGCGGCCCCCGTGGGGGTGTTAGTGCCCAGGCTGGAAGAGTTTGAACACAGGACGGGGGGGCTGCTGCCCAGCTCCGGGGGTCCTCCTGAGTCGGGCTGAAGGCAGAGGCTGTGCCTGGCCGCTGCGGGAGGAGACGACATCTGAGGAATGTGCCAGTTCGTCTGCAAAGCCTGGGGCTGCTGGT
>NW_009929317.1:420-653 GCF_000696875.1 Nestor notabilis
TGCTGCTGTTGCTGTTGGTGGTGATGGTGGTGGTGGTGATGGTGGTGGTGCCCCCTATGATGCTGGCTGGCAAACATGCCCTCCTCATTGGGGTATCCCGCTATTATGCAAGAGGAAGAAGAAGAAGACAGATCAGGGTAGGACATATGGTCAGATCTTCCATGCAGGGCAAGAGAAGACTGGGAGAAAGGATGCAAGCTCTGCGCAGTGGCATGGGGGCTGCGCCGGCAGCC
>NW_009929317.1:816-1108 GCF_000696875.1 Nestor notabilis
TTTCTCCAACACGGAACTGACGTGCTTTGCAGCAGGCAGCTGAGCTCAGATAATCCAGGTCTTTAGCCCTAGTGGCCAGTCTCCGCTGCATAAACACTCGGACCTAGATGAGCCTTTCTCAGAGCTGCTCAGATGTCAAGAAGTGGGAGAGGTTGAAGCCAATAGAAGGTGGTCCCAGAGAACTGCTTGAAGGGGGAAACAGCTCCGAGAGGTTATAAATACAGTAGTGTGTAATGTGAGCTGGGGGCTGGCTCAGCAACACAGCACTGACCACATGCAAACTCCCTCCAAA
>NW_009929318.1:0-7376 GCF_000696875.1 Nestor notabilis
TGGCCACATCCAGAAATCACTCAGGCTGTGACATGTCCCTCTCCCGAGCTCTCCTGCTGTGAGACACGTCTCACCATGCTAGAGGCCTGTGAGGGGCGAATAACCTTTTCAGAGTGAGCTTGTCTTTCAGCCCTTCACCAGAATGCCCTAGGGAGCTTCACCGGGAGAAACTGACCGTTTTCCTTCCCTCCCTGGTGGCTTCCAAGTCCTGTCCCCAAACAGCAGGGCCTGCCTGAAGGTCCGAGCAGACCCAAGTGAGGACTCGAGTAAGGACACAGCACATGTGAAGTGCAGGTGGGCAGCTGGTCACAGCCGCTTCTGAGGAAAGGATCTCAAATGTGGCCAGGGTCCTGCAGAGCAGGGAGAGAGATGACCTCCCCTGTGAGGAGGCAGCACAGCATTTCCAGCTGGCTGGAGAGCAGGGTGGTTACGGAGGGGCTGGGGATGGGGAGTTCGGGTGCAGAACTGTCAGAGGGGGAAATCGGGACAAGTAGTTTGGACGAGAATGTCACCCATAGATGGTGCCATAGCCTCACGCTAATGGGATGTTGTTGCATCTGATGGGGTTGTATTCGTGTTCTGCTGCCTCCTCTTTATCACGTAGTGTGGAAGAGGGATGTGTACCTGTACACTGGACCTGTACTTTCTCTATTTCATCTACACCAACCATAGTTTCCTCTTCAATTTAACAGCTGAGAGCTTGAGCCTTTTGCTAGAAAGCTCAGTGATGTCAGGGTTTAACTGCTCACCTCAGTGAAGCTGCAAACCTTCACAATACTGTCAACTAGGCCACTTCTGTTTCAACACCCAATACTGAATATCTGTATTGAGGAACATGATCCCACATTCCAGAACCTGCTCAAGCACATATATATATATATATACTCTGCAAAAACACACCCCATGGTGACCAAACCCAGCTTCTTATCAGCTGTTCTCTGATGCAACCTTTTGGATTATGAGACAGAAAACAACAAGCTTATGAAATAAATCCTATGAAACTTGCACTGAAGAAATTAGAAGCAAATCCACAACTGCATAATTTTACTGTAACATTAGGGTAAGCTGCACCATGTAGAAATAGCTGAAATCTCTGGTAGCTCATGACAGAAAATGTGGCCCATTTAAATCTATGAATGGCTCTATCAAATGTCACGCAGCACAAACAAGCTGACTTGTTAAAGTTTAACTAATAGTTATATTAATGAATGACTACCCAAATGTCCTTGTTTGCAGGTAACTCAAGAAAAACATTCTCACTTTCCTAGACAGCAAGCAGTTGTAAACTGACGTTCATCACTCCGAAATCCTGTTCTCGCCTTTTTTCTTGACAAGGCCTTTTCTTGACATTTTCTGAGATTTCCATGAACTCTCACAAACAAATCTAATGACTGCGTGCTTACGACAGCCACCATGCATCAGTGATGGCTTAAATTGTTTTCTCCTAGTTTATAGATAATTCAGAATGATAAATAAAATCTTTCTAAAAAACTTGGATATCTAGTCATGCTCCTTTGAATCACTGTCACTCAATGACTTTCACAAACCAGTTAGTGGCTCCCCGTCAGCATTTTTGATGAAGCTCCATGTGAGTGCATTTCCTCCAGTTTTCACCAATGGATCTCACATAAGTCTCAGAACCCACCCAAAGAGATTATTTTGGAAAACAAGGTTTTATATAGTTCAAAAAGGCCTGTTGGTTTGGGGAGGGTGAGAGGGGAAGGCAGAGGTCACATTTAAGGACCAAAATTGAATGCATTGTATGAGAAATAAGTCATCCATAAAGAAAGATGCATCTTTTCATCAGTAGACTCTAGCTTTTTTTATCCTGTACTCCATGGAAGCTTTTTGCATTTTCATTAAAAAAAAAAAAAATCAGCATATAATTTTTAGCAAAGCATGTTACCTTTTGATACTAGCTACAGCAGGTCTTTTATGTGTTGTGAGGAGATGGTGTTTGAAAGGTTGAATAGAGATCAAAATTCAAATGCTGCAGATCTCTTTCCAGAATGAGCAGGTTTTTTCTCCATCCTGGAAAGAAAGCTTTGTCTGAGCTAATTGTCTTTATAACTAAAACCTGGAATATTTTACAGATGAGAAAGTGACCCTGCTGTCATCACACTGGTCCGTATTGGAGTGCTGCTGCAGCAAACTCACAAATCACTGCCACAGTTCCTGCCTACCTTGGCTTGAAAACTCTTCACGGTTCATCTACAATATCATTAGGTCCTGCAGAACTAGCCAAAAGCAGATCCCTTCATTATGTCCAGAAGTCTATGGGACTTCTAGAACATTAAACAAAAGACAGTAAATGCAGATCACCTCCCTCTTGTTCCCCTGCAGGCCTTACATGACTTATGTTCTCTAGCATTGTGTCTCGCTGGCTTTTAATTTCATTTTGTTGGGATAATTTAACCTGGTATTTTGTGTCATGTATTTTAATGCTGATTTTTATTATGTTACTCGCAGATACAAATGCAAAGATGTTAGAAAATACAAACATAGCAAACTCATACTGATAGGTGTGAATCTCACAAAAAGAGATGTTAACTGGTTTATTTTGTTATTGTGTGGGTGTAGTCCTCTTGGAGAAAGTGACCACAGCTCTAGTTTAGTTAAACATTTAAGGTTATTTTCTCACTGCAGTAGGAAAATAGCTGTGGACTTCAGCCATGGCTTAAATCTTCACTTCCATTATGCCAATGGCCTAGCTTTCTGAAAGCATCTGAATGTCCCTCTCTTTCCATCAGCTGAGATGCTTGCTCTTTGGTGTACAGACCATTGGTTTTTGATGTTGAACTGTGCAAGGATGTGGAAGAAGTAAGTTGTACACAAAGTTCTAGTCATCTACATTGCCAGGCTGTTTCTACAGTCATGCAGTGATGGCAATTCAATTTTTGAAGTCTGTAATTCTAGACAACAGTTTACATCCCAAAAAGAATTTGTTATGACATGTTTACCGCAGGAGAAATTTCCAACCCTTTCTTTATACTTACTGTGCTTAAGTTTAGATACTGCCAGTTATGGTTATTAAGTTACAGCTTTTCTTAATATTTCTATAATGAGTGGATAGTTGCACAGCCGTAGCTCCATAACTGTATCTAAGAAAGACATATACTTCTATAAATAAAAAGAAGCCTGTGAAGCTGTCACAGTATTGACTAGTATCTGATCTGCAGTTTTAAAGTGCCACATAATGCAGCTTGAAAAAGTACCAACATGTTGCTAGTCAAGCACACAAATGTATATAAAAATGTATAAAATGTGTATATGTGAATCTGTGTAAACAAATGTAAACGTAATAAAATATAAATATAGGTAAAAGTGTGTCAAGACCTGAGTCACTTTTGCATGCAAATTTTTAGGGCTCCTGTGATGCAATCTATAGTGAAAGTAGGAGGAAGGATGATGCTGACCTGACTGCAGAATTGGTGCCTGCATTTCAGAGAGGACGTCTGGGTACGGAAACAAAGGGCAAAAGCTAAGTTAGGAGGTGGGGTGGGATGTTAAAGGCATGAAACTTCTTGCCTTATTTTATCATATCACTATAAAAGAATAGTATAAAACTCCATTAAATTAAGTTCAAAGCACACAAAATCTCTACTGACACTATGTGCAGCCTCAAAACAGCCAGAGCCACTCTTGAAATCTATCACTCTCACTAGTGAACTGTGCCCCAATCTGAAATCAGCCTGTAGTGAATTCCCCACAAAAAGCGCCAAAGAATTAAATTTTGTTTATTTTGTCAAACTGTGATCTAATCTTGGGAACATTTTAATGGAGAAAATACCTTGTGATCTTAAATTATGCCCATTTTCAGATCTTTTAAGGAAAAAGTTTATATGATTTGGAAGGAGGCCCAGGGACTACTCTCTACACACTCAAACCAATGTTTAACAGAGAAGAAAGCTGGGTGGTCCAAGGCTTACTTTCATGAAAATAAAAATCACATGAAGATAGACTAATACTTAATAAAAATATTTTTGCAAAAAGCTGTGGATAGATGCATATTTTTATTCTTCTAAAGATTAGGTTTCTAACCCAACATCAGTTAAAACACTACTTTCTAAATATTGTGCAATATGCATCTTATAAATGGGTTCAAATAAGTAAATAAAATAACTCTCCATTGACTACAACACTGTGATCATTAATAACACACTCATTGCAGCAAGATCATATTGGTTGCCTCCCTCGTTGTGCTGTAACTAATGCTTGCATCCTGCAAGCACCTATTTCTGCGAGAACTCCCCGTGGTTTTTCTGGCCCCACAGACAACTCTGAACCTCTCCCAGTCTGGGATATTTGCCATACTGGGCCACAGCTGACCATCTGTGGGAGAGAGGAATGCTGCGTCTCTCAAGAGGCACACACTCCTACTTGGTAGGACTGAACATGAAATTGTTGCTCCATGTGCTAGTTCATTTATGGTTTCATTGTCTTCTTCAAGCTGCCTCCTGTGTGAGAAGCAAAGACTTGTCAGCTATAAAATATTTCTTCACGTGGGGGGTTTCCCACATACAGAAGACCAAGTCCTCTAGCACTGCCTCAGCAGAGAGGCTGGCCAAGTTTTTTCAGTAAATTCTACTGCCATTATTCCTGTTCTTTCTCTAGTGCAATTCATTTACAAGCATTAATGGAAAATACTTCAGCTTTGAAAGCTCAATTTTACAATAACTATTATGATTACTTCACTAGAAGAAAAGCAGACTCCTAATAAGACCCTGACACTATTCACAATTACTGTACTTGGAAATTATATCTGGGGTTTAAGTTAAGAGTATTAAATTACAGATTTACATCTGTCAAAATGTTCTGGCATTTTCTAAGAACGTGGTGGTACCTATTTACAAGTTTGCTAAGTGAAACACTTGTAAGAAATTAAATGTTAATTAATTTCATCTTGCTTCTAATGTACTTGCAAAGGCTTGATTAATGAACCTGAAATAGAAAAATTGTTTTCTCAATTACAATAAACTGCAATGAAAATAATTTCTTTCTCTGCCTTGTCTGCATACAGAGTATCTGCAATGTGAGTGTATTACAAATTTAATTGTATCTTTAAAGAAAAGTGGAGGTAAAAATAGACATCATTATATACGGTCTCCAAAGGTCTATATGACCTCTCTCCTTCCTCCACAGGGATGAAAAGCTCCATTTTATTTTGGAGAAAGACTGATTGAATTATGTCTGAGATGAAAGACATAGGTGTCTTTCCCAGACTCAGTAATTGGGAATCCTACCTCCTACTATATAACTTTTTAATTGAACCTTCAAGATAATTATGCTATTTAGGTTTCAGAAGCATATTAATAAGTACACCACAGCATGAGCTATTCATAAAAATACTACAGAGTAGGGAGCCGTAGAAAGACATGGAATGGAATAACCTAATTAGGAAGTTTATCATTTCAGTGTAGACAACTTAATAGGAAGTGCTTTGTGTATCCAGATGTGTTTCCTGTCCTAAATGTCAATTATTCTGATACAGTGGTGGTAGGCACTAAACAGTGAGTTTTATCTTAAAAAAAACCCCAAACATTAATTATTCTTTCTTTTTGGTTCTGGTTACTGTCATATTAAATCTTTTAACAAGTTCAGGAGACTAGGTGAGGGAGCTGTTGTTTCAGGCAGAAATAGAAATCAAAAGAGCATTAAAACATCGTAAGTGAGAAGTCATCTGCAGTAATTTATGTAAAATCACAGCACAATAGTACTGGTTTGTAGATTGCACTGTTGAGGTCTAAACGAAGCTGTGGTTCTGAGTGCTATAACGGTGCATGGCAATAGGGCTATCAAGATCTTCTCACTTTTTTCCCCTGTTAATTTATGCAGGGGAAGTTCTGGTTGGAACATTTTATTTTGCCTGCAGTTACTTGTGACAACTGCCTAGTCACGATAAAGATACAGAACATTTGTATTTGACCGGGAAATATCAGGCAGGAAGCACAGAGCCTGGAGGATGTAGGCGGTCACCCATAGCTTTATCCCAAGCAAGGAGCTGTGTCCCAGCTGCTCAGAGCTGCCTGCATACGGCAGGACCAAGGGAAGGGAGGAGGTAGTTGCAGGGTTCTCTTCATGGCACAGAAGACCCTTATAAGGCTGAGTGCTAAGGCAGTAAGATTGCAGATGAAAATCAGTAAATAAAATTGCAGCAATGAGTCACAAATTTATATATGAAACGATGGGCTCTAGACTAAATATAACACCAGGAGCAGGATTTTGGAATTATTACAGATAAATAAAAATATCAGCTCCATGCTTAGGACAACAAACAGAATAGTAATTTAAAATTATTAGAGAAGGGATAAAGAACAAAGCAAAGATCATCACTACTTACTGTAGCCCCTTACACCCACATTTTAAAGACTATTGACATGGCACATCTCCCAGCTATTTATATATTATGAAGATGCAAGTTTACGTGCCATTTTCTGTGAAGATAACTTTTCCTGCAAAAGACTGGAGATTGATTTACAGTATCGAGCTGGGCCTGCAGGTACAGCATTAAATAATTGGGTTCTCAAATACTCCTTCAGTGCTCTTGGCAAAATACCTTTCAAGTGAGCACCTATCACATGAATACAAGACATAATTTGAAAATCTCACCTTATGTGCAACTTTTAAGCATCTTACACAACCTAGAGCATTCATAAGCTATGTTTTGTAGCACTTTTGACTATCTTTTTACCTTCCTTTTCTTTATATATTTGGGCTGTATCATGAAATTTACCCAGTTCAATTCCTGAACAGATTAATTTTTGCAGTATTTTATCCCTACCATTCTTCTATTTCCCATAATAGGCATGCACTCCATTTTTTCCTACAGTGGGTGCAGATGTTTCTTTCACAACATTCAGTCTGGTTTTTTTCCTAAACCTTTCATGCACTGATCCTAATACAGATAAAACAATTAAAAAGGTTGATAAAAATGAATAAATCAAAGCCCTGGGGATAAACCAGAAATAAAAACACAAATGCTATGCCCAAACCCTTTTCCCAACAATGTACAAGTCTATAACAAAGCAGAAAAAAACTGAACAAAATCACTTACATAAGAACCGAATGACCCTGCATTGTCCTCCAGTATTTTAACTATTTATATTTGAGTGGAGATAAGAAAAGAAATACAGTTGCAGCCCCCCATTTCTAAAGAATGGCAAGTCACCTTTTAATTGCCTGACTTTTCCTGTTACACTGATTTAGGATATTAAAAGGACATCAGTATTTGTATGTACACCTCTTGTGGTTTATATGAGGTCTCAAACCCTTCTCATAATCCCATGGCACAAACTATGCCATTCTGTTGTTTTAATCTCACACCAAGATGTGTAACACCTCCAAATAACATAGAGGCAGTTTCTCTTCCGAACGCA
>NW_009929318.1:7407-12960 GCF_000696875.1 Nestor notabilis
CTGATGACTGCTGCTGCTTCCTAACAGACTGCATCTTTAGTTTGTCCTACCTGGGACTCTCTGACATCCTCCACGTTTTTTGCAACAGTGCTTACATGTGCAACTGAAGCATTCTTCCTTGTATTCAGAGAGTATGGCAGATTAGGGATCTGCAGCAGAAGCGTGCAGTCTCAGCGTTGGTAAGCCCCTGTTTTGCCAAGCAGCGGAGTTACACATCCCAGCCATGCATCCCCATCCGCCTCCTCCCCTCCCGCATGGATCTGGCATTTCTACTAGCTCAGCTCTAAACCTTCCATTTTAACTAAGATCTATCCAATTTTATATCCCCCCTTACTGTTATAGCAAAACACTTGAAAAGGCAGACAGAAATGGGTTTAGTTGCTCACGTGTAGAAGAACAGCTAATTTAATCTGACTGCATGTCTTTCTCTCCTGTACACCTGTACTGCGTCCCATTTTCCTGCCTTTGAAGTGCATCTTTTTCAGATCTTTAAACAGCCTTGGATAAATGAATCTGTTCTTGCAATGATCTATTTTCGCTGCTGTCTGAAAGTCAGAAGGATGAGAAAGCTTGCCAAAAAAACCCTAAGAACAGAAGGAATTAGTAAGAAGGAGATCAAGGAGCTAGTTAGCTTCAGGTACCACTGTCTGGAGCACAGCTGCGGAGAGCACTTGCAGCAAGCAATGCCCAGTTGCTCAGTTCCAGCATCTTGGAGCGTTGTCCTCGCAGCTCTAACGTTGATCAATCATATCAATCATCTGACAGACTGAGATTGCAGGGGTGCTCACTCATTTTGAAAGAGAACAGCTTTCACAGTGCTCAGCCTAGTGGTACAGGGATATAAGATGCGGGGCATGCCTTAAACAGGAATAAACCACAAAAAGTCAAAGCATCTATGCTGCTTCTCTGTGCTGTGCTCGGCAAGACTTCCTTCTTCCCTGATAGTTTTCCCACAACCCCCCAGCAGGATCAAGACCTTTCTGTATCAGACACTGTGTTCACATCTAAAAGAGTTTCTGACTCAAGAGACTATACTGAGGAAGAGCTAATAAAGAAAAACTGTCCCCCATTTCTAAAGCAGTCAGCAGGATAAAAAGTGTGTCTTGCTTGTTTCAGTTTTCCTCCACACACATGCCAATTACACTAAGGTTTTTTTGATATTGTATATAGACAAAGGAAAAGAGTCATCATCTTTTTTTTTTCCTATTCTTTAATAGTAAGAATATGTTCCTTCCTGTCAGTACACAACCTCAACAGTGAAAGACATCATTTGGCTGCAGACATGCTTCAAATGAAGGTTTGTTCTCAAACCAGTACCTTCCTCCTCAGCCTCTGAGACCCTGCAGTTACATCTGAAAGATGCAGACACAGACACACCTTTTTTTAAAACAGTTTTGTCAAGTCACTGCCTAATAAGAGTGCTAAGTGAAGAGGCAAAGTTAATTAACCAGGTAGGTTTCATCAAGGAAGAGAAGGCTCTTACATTTGCAGGAGGGGCAAGAACCTGATCTGCTTTACATATATGCTGGTGCTTTTATTTTAGGTGTTTTCTTCAGTCTTCCTAAAGACAGTAGCCAATTTCCTAATATCATGGCCAATGTAGAAAAGCTTGGTGTATTTTCATACTACATATAAGTGCTTCAACTTAGGTTTCAATATCTCCCTCTTGAAGAAAAAATATTGTCTCACAGCCATTTACGTAGGCAATGGAAAATGGAAATAAATACCTTCAAACTCACTTTTTCCAAAATCTTAAAATCTCTATCCAGAAACACTTTAAAATCTAATATGAAGAAAGCATGGGGAATGGTGGCTTCTCCATCTCTCATTCTCTTCAAACCCAGACTGGCTACCTTTTTGGAAGATAAGCTCGAGTGAAAAACACATTGTCTGGAGGACTCAGCCTAGAGATAAGAAGGTGGAGCACAGCAGATAATCAAAATGTGCTGCTCTGACATGATCTCACTTCTTGTGTTGGAGGGAAGGAATGTGGGTCAGTGAAGAAGTGCCTGTGCAGAGGTTGCCAGAGGAGCTCCCCAGTTTCTGGGACATGCCATAGCTGTGCCCAAATCGGACAGGTAAAGCCCCGGTCCCCTTCCCTCCTCCCCCTTGGACCCTCATTTCTATATGGAAAAAAAAAAATTAAACAAGAAAGTGCACATGCTGGTCAGGGAAGAACCACAAAAAATTCTTGCTGTCTCCCAGGGAAGCCAAAGGATCGCAGACTACAGTGCACCATATGCCTGTATAGCCCAAGTAAATGCTGAAGCCCCTGTATTTCATTTTGCTCCAGATAAGGATTTAATTTGAAGCACTCACTTCTTCATAGATAGTTCAAAACCTGGAAGGCACTACTGGAATGCAACCCTGTTATCTATTTGTAATGATCTGAATGGACACCTAGGTTTAGTGGTGTTTTATTATTACAGACCACCCACCAGATGGTTTAAATAAAAATACTTCAGATGATGAATAGATCATGAATTCTTCATGTCACTTCAAAGGTTTGCTTTTCTGAATTTGCACTGTCCAAGTGTGCATGGTTTTTGTTGCTGATTCTGTTCTCCAGTTTACAAATGAGCAAATCTACAAGCTGCTTTTGGAATAATCACATCTACCTGCAAAGCCAGTACCCATGGGCATTTCCACCACTTTCTCTCTCTACAACAGAAATTCACTGGAAAGTTCATGTAAGGCTTTCCATATGGAGCCAAAAGGGAAGCTTGTGGAGTTTAGTGGAACAAATGGATTTTTTTTTTCTATTCCACTCTAATTAAAATTAATACCACTTTGGCTCATACTAACACCACTAACCGTAAGGAAATTTGTAGTTCAAACTTTCAGCTCACTAGGCTTAGATGCTGCTGCACATATGGTATGTGTGATCACTGACTGTTCCCGATAAAAGCCCATATGGGCTACAAAAGCTAGACAGCAGTGATGTTTTAGCCTCACTTGTTATTAACTAGTTTCTCTACTTTTAATTATCAGATATTTGCTATTTTCTCCTTACGCATAAGCTGTTCTCACAGTCATAACAACTCCTCTAGTAACCACCACTCAGGTCATTTCACCTTTATAACCCAGCTTCATGCTGCCCTCAGCAACACTCCACTTCTGTTACCATGGACAGGAATTTAAACTTCATGTGAAAAGGTACAAAACATGAATGCTAAACACCGTCCAGCAGAGACATGAGCTGCCATCAAACCAGCTCGATCTAAGGGCAGTACATGCCCCCTGGGCATGAGGAGTGGGAGGGAAGCAGCCAGGATGAGCTGGGGAACAGCACTGAAGAGGTGCCTGCAGGCATAAGGAATGCAGTATCAGTCAACATACTGTGCCCACTTGAAGTCAAAACACCTTTCTGACTGAGCCCAGAATGTATATCCGAGGTCATCAAAAACTTCCAGAAGAACAGATGCAGTGTAATTCAGCAGCCCTGTCTTGCGGCCCTCCTTTAATGACAGAAGTCATCTAATACAAAAGCAGCATCACCACGAACCACGTGCCTTTACCAGCTACCAGTCTTCTCAAATATTTCATATTCTTACTACAGCAGTGGCAGTAATAACTACTGTCGTACCACGCAGTCCTTTGGGAAACTGCACTACTGCCAGTAAGAAACTTTTCTTCACATTACTTCCTAAGTGGTCATTAAGAATCTTTCACAAAAATACATAAAAAGGGAAACATTCTTCCTGTTCTTTTAACTTTATTTCAAATAAAGTATCTATTTTGTTGTTTGTTTGCTTGATAGGTTCTACAGCTGCTGCTCATAAGGTGTGAAATACTCCCACCACTTCCAAATTATTTTAAGATCTAGTGTTTAAGTTACCCTTCCCCTGAGCTTTAATGAGTTTTAGATGCTTATTTTGTTTCTGCAATTTATCTCATTCATACCCTTTGGAAGACATGCCCAGAATACATTAGGAATAATAACTACCGTTGGTGCAAATGTAACAGTTTAGAGGCATTAAATTGGAACTATTAGGTTTCTGAAATGCAAAGCACATGCCAGTGCAAATTAATTTACTGGAGAAAATAGGGCATAGGTAAGAAACTGAGGGGAGCGTTGCTTTAGTGGCCCTTCATTTTATGTCTTCTTTTCTGCAGGTGTCTGGCAGAAATTAAACAGGTTATCCGTAGTGGAAAGCTTATACATTACAAACATGAAAATATTAGCACAATTTTTGTACATAAAAATATCAGTGAATGCCTGTTAGCAGCGTAAGCTCATGCATTCATTAAGTAATAAGGATGTGCAAGCAGACACCTGCGTTACTTAGTAGGATGCTGTTAATAAAGCAAGAGTCAGTGTACTGTTCTCCGATCAAAATGAGGAAGATTATTCCTAAATATTTTAAGCTTATACAAGATCTGTGACCAAAGCATTTGGCTGTGCATGGTTTAAAACTTCTTGGGATGCATCCCCAGGTGTCTAAAAGTGGTCCCTTCTTCCTTCTCAGCCTTGACAGCTGAGTGGGAAGATGATGTACCGCTGGCCTCTTTCCCCCAGGGCTCTGGCACCTCTCCTGGAGGCATTTCCTCTCAGACCCTTGGGTTCAAGCTTTCCCATCTCTCCAAATCCAATCTGGTAGAATTGTGAAACATTTCTCATTGAGAGTGGTCTGGAGATTGTTGGGCTTTTCATACTTTTGTATCATTTTTATGCTGGTGGTGTCTGACCACTCTATGGAGATTTCCTATTTCATTCTCCTGACAGGGACACTGAACCAGAAATTGCACCAATCCTCTATATAGCGCTGCCCTTCCTATCACAAATGCACTTTAAGCTGAAAAAGAAGATTTGGTTGCATGTTCTGATAGCTTGTATTTCATTACTTCCTATCCTCAAGTGCTATATCTTTATTATACCAACTGCAAAAAGGGATAGAAATATAGAAGTATACTAAAACTCCATTTATATGCTACTAATTTAATAGGGAGCTATTAAAGAACAGTTAACATAGAAACATTTTACCCCAAAACTTAATTTCAGCTGAACTTATGTTCTTCCCAACATAACAGGAGGCCCAAGCTAATTCTGTAAAAATAAACTGTAAGTTACACTTATTTAGTCGTATTTTCATTATTACTGACAAATAAAAGAAAATAAGCTTAAATCCTTAAAGCAAAAAATATTCCCACAGATATAATACTGCAATTAAACTTGCCTTAAAAATTATTCACTCTTAAAAAGTTATTTCTTATCAGGATAGTCTCAATTATTTGTGATATTTTTAATATCTACTTTTTAGAAACTTAGTCTCTTGACCTTACCAAAATCTGAGTTAAGCAGTTTCTTGGGAGAGAATTTACAATGCAATAGGTGCTCTAGTTTGTGTAAAATTAAGTGTAAATAACACAGGTGAGCTCATGAACCCCACAACAACCAGCTCTTGGCAGGAACAGTGACTGCAGGACTGGCACCAGCGAACTCAGCAGAGCTCAAGGCTTTCAACACAGACATTTCTCTTTGTATTTCCATGAACTAAGTAGCTTGTCTTCAAATGCTTAGTAAATGCAGTTATGTTCAGCTAGGACTCTTTC
>NW_009929318.1:12991-24146 GCF_000696875.1 Nestor notabilis
TCTTTCCTTTCTGTGCTGACAGCTAAGCTACTAACTGTGCTGTTCTGTACAGTGCACATTTCTTTTCCCTTTCTATTGTGAGCAGCAGGCAGTGGAATTCCAGCCTGATACGAGCAAATTTATTGTACACAGTAGGTACATATTTGCTGTACTGAGTATCATAGTTGCTCGTCTTAGTTTTTTCTACAATCATACTAAAACTGGATTATGGCTTAATACAGTTTTTATTGTTTTCACTTTGCCTACTCAATAGTACAGGAACATTGTTATTTAACATTGTGAAACACTTTCACACTCACATAGCTGAAATGACATTTTGTTTGGTAGAGACCCTAAATTCATGTAGAGGGAGAAGAGAAGGAATAGATGTCCACAGAAGCCTGGCAAGGATGCAGAACCAGTATCTCAGCTGATAAAAATGATCCCCTGGCTTCCATGGTGGAACCAATTATGTCCCTAACAAACATACATGAGCTGTAAACTGTAACATGCTTAAACTCCTATGAACTCTTATACAACTATTTAATTTTGTAGAGCTACTACATGGTTGGTTTCAGAAAAATAGTTAATAGTTATTGTTCTGCCATTTAAAAGTAGTATGGAACAGTTTAAAAAAAACAAACAAAACAAAAAAGGACAAAAAAGCATGGGAGAAGCATCCCTAGAAATGGATCTCCACTTCCCAAATGTTCCTGCAGCAACTGAAAAAAAACCTTTGCAACAACAGAGAAAAGTCACTGGCAAAGAGTTCTCTTTCCCCAGGAAAGGTTTTGACTTCTCTGAATGACCCATGGGTCACTTGAAACTAAAGAGAAACCTGCTGGGGTGACCAGTTCTGTGCACTTTACCACAAGCTGTAAGAATTTCCCGTAATTATGCTTTGCAAGTAAATTACCATCAATATAACAAACACATCCAGACTTCTAACATGAACAGAGATATTTCTGGGATCTTTGAAGAGGGAGAAAATGTAATGTGATTAGATCTGCTCAGAAGATAATCATAAAAGAACTTCTTGTTTGGAAGGATTTTGCCCACATGTTCTACCAAGAATAATACTGAACAATCACAATAATTGAGATTTCTACAGGGCCTTTGACCCAAGTTGCTTACAGAACAAAAGGGGGATTCCTTCCTAGTTATCCAGGTTTTTGTTTTGTTTTGTTTTATCATCTGGGGTTCGAGGGCAATGTTCCAACTTCAAGCTATTCCTCTCGGTGGAAGATGGTGCTGACATTCACAACACCCATCAGGGGTGCTGGAAAGACAGTGCCTGACACAGACAAAATGACTGCAGACATCCACCCGCTAAGGTATAATCAAAATCCCTTGGGATTGGCGCAGGGAGACAGCGGTTCATCTCATGCGCTTTCTTTAGAGGAGTAACCTGGGTAGTCCTCTGCTTCTCAGCCAGAAGTGCTGTTGCCATTGCAAATACAGGCATAAGCTGGTTTAAATATAACTTGATGGTTTCTAAACACATCTATTCCTCCTGTTACTTAACATGCCAACCTGGTATGTGTCTAAATTTAACTAGAATTACTACTATTTAGGGTGGATGACACTTTACCTAACAGCTAATAAAATATGTTTATCTACATGTAAATAGCTTCCCTACAGATGTGGAGCTAATTCCTGTACTAACAGCACCTCACTTTTTACTGAAGAGCAGTTCTTCTGCTCTTAACTTGCAACAACCAGAAGTTGTAAGGGCTGAATTGGATGCTTTGAAACTAACAAATAACAAAACAAAATAATAGATAGATATATGTCCCATTTGAAAAATTTGAAACAGACAGGGAGGCCCGAACATGTCCGGTCTGCCCAGAGTTAAAGGACATAAGAGTAAGACCCAGCTCCAGCTCCTTCCTGCATCTCTTCCCAATAGCCGAATTTCAAGTCTGAGCACACTCATGTGGACTGTTGCCTCTGTTTAAAAGCAAATTAATTACAGGCATATTGGAAATGTGATCAAATTAAACCCCTCTTGCTTCACACACTCTCGTTTTATGTATTTGTGTTCTCTGGTTTGAATTTCTGGAGAGAAAATGGACAATTAAAACTAGGTGGCTTGTGACGCAGAATTTCCTAGCAACTGTAAGTAGCTGTGCTAGAGCCAACGCATGGCTGGGAGAAAGCATCAGCCAACCAGGCAGCCAGAAGCTTGTGAAGGAATAATTGAAAGGATTAATGGACAGTACCATATGGTCACAATTTGGATCTGGCCACAGGCAGTACAGAGCTTGATTTCAAGAATAGTCTTTTGCGGGTCCTGCTCAAAGAGTTGCAATTGGAGCTGGACAGGAAGAAAATAGATAAACCTTTGTGTTCCCATGAACTAGGTATCTTGTCTTTCTAATGCTTAGTAAATGCAGTTATGCTCAGCTGGGACTCTTATCATGTTGACAGTGAAGACATGTGCCTCACTGATGCTCTGCTGCAGCAGAGCAGGGAGCACTGGGCTGCTCCACTATGGCAGCACTGCTAAGAGCCCCTGCCAGCCCAGCTTATAGGGTCCTGTGGGAGGTAGAAGAGTGGTCTTGTTAGGGCAGCACTGCTGGCTTACCATAAACATGGTGTGCCTGCTGTATCACTACACCACAAGCACACAAGTGGACTCATGGGAATGTCCTGCCCAGACAAACCAGGGCTGTTCACAGCTGAGCCTGGAAGGGGAGATTAGAGCCGCTTCTCACAGGCTTGCATTTTCTTTCATCTTATTGTACACCTAAAAGCAACACATCTGAAGAAATAAACCAAATAAAAAACTGAGATAAGGTGTTTACTGAAAGTATGTTCTTTTACTCCAAGATAAACTGTTAAACTCTTCCCAAAATATCCAAACACCGAAGCTTTTGTGACAGTAGGTCCAGTAAAGATGTGGGACTCAACTCTCCTGCATCTCTGAGCTTATCGCCAAGAGAAGGACATACTGGGAGAGCCTAAACACTGACAGTACAGCAGAGGTAAAGCAGTGCTTGCCTGCTATGTACGGATCAGATCGTCAAGCTTGCAATTCCAGCAAAAGGAGGAAGACGTACTATTAAAGTACTAAAAATACAGAAGCATTATATAACACTTCTCCCAGGGATCTCTGCTTTCCTCTTTGCTGACAAACACCATGAAACATTCTATCTTACTGCCTCAATACAGTAGAAGGAATCTAATTTTAAAGACAGGAACGGGGCCAATACCTCATGATTTAAAACTACAAATTAGCATTCACATGAACAAAGTACTTGCTTTTTGTTGTGTTCTATTTGTGTTTCTACCATACCTTCCCCCCCAATATGCATGGTTTTGTTTGCAGAGTAATGCTGAAAGCAGTAGAATTTCCACAATTTCAGAATGCACTTGAGAGAAAATTGTATTTTAAAATTTACTAATTGAGGAAATACACTAAAAGGCTTAAGTAATTTAAGATAGTCAAGATAACAGTTGGCATCTGTTGTTCTTTGTAAATAAATGTCAAGTAGCAAGCTTATGAGTTTAAAATAAAAGATGTGAACAACTTCTAAACAAAGAGTCCAGAAGTTGCAGCAGTAAAAATCTTAAGCTTTTTAGTATATTATAAGGAAGTCAGTCTGGGTTTCCCTGGTTAACATAAGTAGACAATAGTGAGATCCCCATATAAACCTTATGTTGAAAGAAAAAGCGAAGAAAGTTGCTTCATCCCAAGTCATCCAGAAAAGTGAATACAGTAATTATGTTGCTGTCTCAAATAGGTCCAGCAATATATGGCAATAACACATAAGTTTTGAATGTAATAGAGGTTTTGCTATTTACTCCAGAAAGATGCAGGTTATGATAAATAGATTTGCTATCTCTGGTCTTTAAGGACAGGTTTTTCTACACAATTTGATTTATAATTGCTCAGTCCTGTGCCGGAAAGGAAGAGAAGGCCAGCCATGTAGGAAATAGCCGATAAACACTCCATGCTGTGAGAGAGCATCCCTGGAGTACACACATGGGAGGGAGCCAGCTTTGTAGCACTGCAAGAGGTTCAGCTGGCAGCACACCAGGAACATTTTGCTCCCAACATAAAGTGAGTATGGGAAAAGGTTGGAAAATACAGCACCTTCACAATATGTTATTTCTCATTGTGACTAAAAGCTGTCATGGCTTGAGGGAAGAATGGAGGGGAAAATAGCAGCAGGAAAGAAAGCATATGGAAAACAGAAGGAGAAGAGAGAGTGGGAAATATGGAGGGGAAAAAAAAAAGTAAGGAAAGAAGGATAACAGAGTAGGTGGATTAATTAAGAGAGTATAAACAGGAGAAAAAGGAATAGGAAAGGAGAAAATGATCAAAGACCAGGCAGTTTCTTCCTAGTACTAAGCTAGAAAGTAGGCCCATATGACCAGGTCTGGTGCCCAGCAGGGCTGCTCTCAGGAGTAAGTCTAGATCAAGTCAAATCAAATGTCTGCCCAAGGCATTTCACCCACCCATGCCTTATGTTAGGTTTTACTGACCACACATGTCAGCATCTCCATAGAAAACGCCAGGGCAGGATCTCATCTAGGAACTGAAACAACAATTTTAGAGATATTAAACTGCTAATAGTAGCTAACTTGCACTGCTATTTCCAATTTACTCGCATACTGGTTTCCCTGTTTTCCATGACTTGTCTTGCCATTTCTTCAGCAGATACCTGTCCTGCACTTTCCTTTTGAAGTCAAAACACCTTTCTGACTGAGCACAGGATGTATACCTGAGCTCAGCAAAAACTCCAGAACAGATCTGTGTAATTCATCAGCCCTTTCTTACGGAAAGGGCCGTTTTTATGACAGAAATCATCTTGTACAAAAGCAGCATCACCAAGAAGCATGTGTCCTTACCATCCCGCTTTCATAGCCTGGAAACCTCTCAGCTGAAGTTGTAAAGAGAGTTGCTCCTTGATTTCTATTAGAAGCATAAGAAAAGCTGTCTTCCTTCTCCTCCCTGTACTGTGGGGAGCACTGCTCCCCAGGACTGCCCCATGGCTGCCAAGCAAAGGACATGATGGGCAGGGAAACCTAAGCTGGGGGCAGTAGAAACACCCAGTATCAGGCTGAAGTGCAGAGCCTGCCATGGAACAAACCATCTTGTGATTGTATTCAAGGTTTCAAAATCTATTTTTGTTTCAATGAGGAATTAAAATAAATCCTTTCAAGTATTTCTATGAAACAGATGTGTTGAAACATCTGTTTTCTAGCTGAAGACATTTTTTATCACTCTGTTAGGATTCGACCAGGGTCTCTGTCCTAGATCTTTCCAACTATTTTGTTAGTATCTCCATTACATATTTCAGCTACACCAAAATAGCATAATCTGTGCATCAATGACAAAAGTATAGTACATGGAGGGGAAGGGGGGAAGAGTGTTGAAGTGTTTAAGCCCCCAGTCTACTGATGAGCAGGAAGAAAAGCTGCAGCCTTCAAGAGAATGGTAGGGATACAGCCAGAGGTCTTTGACCTACCTACAGTCCATACTGTCTAAGCTGTCCCCTTGTCACCATCATTCTTCATTATCTGTCATTTGCATTTGCCATAAATTAATCCAATATCATTGACAGTATGAACAAGTTTGGACTGCACCTCACCTTTCCTAAACAGATGTGCTTCCTCTGTTATTACAAGAGAACTAAATAATGCATCTGTCTTCCAAACACACCTGAACTCGCTTGCATTAGCATATCAATGCCCTTTGATAGCTCCTTGAGCATGCATTTAATGGAAGCTGACTTCCTGAAGGCCACAAGCTACAATTCCATTCCTTAGATCAAACATTTATTATTCTTTTACCATTAACAGCTTCTTGTCTTCCTGATTGCAACTCTGGAAAATCATGAATTTTTCAACTGACCTTTTTCTTAAGGTTGCTGCTCAGATGTTACATATGAAACACCCAGTAAGTCACAAAAAATGGTTCTCCCTACTGTGTATATACCTACCAATAAACTACCTTAGACACCTTTAATAATGAAAAATTCAAACAAAGATGCCATTTATTAGATTGTTTATTAAAAACAATTTGGTTGCTACATGATTAAAGAATACTTCACATGCACTTATTTTTCAGGAAGAAACATCTGAAATCAATACATGTTTCAGGCTCTGTTTCACAAGGGTTAATTTAGTTAGACTAGGAGAGAAAGAACCAACTTGCAGTAAATGCAACCTTTGCCTGAGGTCCTGGGGCAAGACCTAAGCCTGTTGTCTTACGAGCTGCTGAAAAGATTCCACATGGGAAAGAAATACAAAGTATTGGGGTTCCAACTGGCACTAAAATTACAAAAAATGAAGGTACAAAAATGTATCATATTAAATATTTTCCACTTAAGTTTTCACCTATATAAGCAATTCAGCTTTATAAAACTGTTTTCAAGGAGTCTGTTTAGGCCCTCACTGTTAAAACCAGGAATATGAACCTGCTTATTTTTATCACTGATTTAGTCTGAGCAGAATCAAGTAAAAAAAAAATAAAATGGTGATATTTCAGTTCTGTAAAGCTACCCAAATAGGATATTACATTAAGTTATTTTTAAATATTAAAGGAAAATGTTGCTAAGGATTAGCAATGAATGGCAGATTGTTACTTGTTCTTACTGAGGAGTCTGAACTTAAAACTTGAATGGTTGTTTTCCTATCCCCTCAGCTGTGGAAGTCTTTGAGTCCAGTAGGGATTCTGAGAGGATAAATACGCTGAACATTTTCTCTTCAGCATTTCCTCAGAAGCAGAAAACATAATGTTAGAGAAAGCATCACTCAGTTCTGTGATCTGTCAACTCATTCTACCATAAGGAATAATATTAAATATTTCCCAGAGGAAAATAGATTAAGTCCACTGAAAGTTGGACAAACTGTCATTGTGTCATCCTGATGTCAAATCTGGCACAGGAGCTTAATTTCAAAAATGGTCTTTTGTGGGTCCTGCTCAAAGAGTTGCAATTGGAGCTGGACAGGAAGAAAACAGATAAACCTTTTCCAATATGTAAATGTCTGTTTGGTTGTTTTAGTCTATTTCCAAACACTGACCCATGCAGCACTTGTTGATGCTTCACAACCAAGCAAATTTCCCATGGTGCTGGGCACTTCAGTTCCTCCTTGCCCTCAGGAAGGGCCACAGAGCCAAAGAAAAGGAGAGAGCAAAACAGCAGCAAAATAAATGCCATGCTTTCTTTTTCCCCTCCCCAAATGGCTTATTTGCAATATACAAGTACTTCTTAATGTTATCACTACACATACACCATTCCTATTGCTTCACCTGGGAAGTGAAGGGTGGAAAGCACCACAGCAGCAAGCAGGACAGACCAGCATCTCTAAGATACGGTCCATATCACTGAAATACGGGAGAATTACAGACTGCAAGAACATTCCTGGAGTCTCAGCAGAAAGCACAGTTTCACTTCAAGTTGTGCTGGACACATACGGCCCTTGCTGGACTCACCACGAGATAACCCAAGTGGAGGAAAGAGCTTGGTCTTTGCTGTAGAATCAGAGTAGCACCAAGAAGAGAGTCCCTTCTCTGTAGGTGCTAACCCGGCTCAATGACTTTCTTCCAGCAACATCACCTGTTGGGCCTGTGTGTCTGCCACAAGCTTAAGGCTCGTCTGTCCCACATGAGACTGTCAGCATAGGCTGCAAAATGTTCTTTCTGAGGGGGTGTAATAGGCAGATAGAGCAAAGAGTGATTTTCACATCCTAGCCTAAGCTTAGTAAAACAAAAAGGTTTAAAAACCATCAAAAGCATTTTAATAAAATAGGTGACATGTTTACAGGTCAAATTTTTATCTACGGCTCACTTTTGGAGAAAGGTTGTTTGAAAGATTAGGTTTCACATGGGTGCACAGATGGGCATTCCCACTTCTGAAAAAGGTTAAGGCAAAATTTCCAGACCTAAGTTCCTAAGCTCATAAATTAGATTTTAGGTCTCTACACCAGAATTCAAGGATTTGCAAGTAACCGCAAAGGGAAGACACTGACACCTCTGAAAGGCAAGTTTCTTCTTTGGGTGCCCAGTTGTGACTTGGCACAAACCTGGGGCTCAGGTGCGGCCCACAGTATACCCAGTGCCAGTGCTCCCCTGCCCCAAGGCTCCCAGTGCAGGGAAAGATGGTACCATTCATTTTGGCTGCAGCAAGTGATATTCAGTAAAGCAAGTTAAAATAAGAGAAAGAGCTTAAGAGATGTCAGAAATTAATAACTTCTCAGAACCAGGCTCTAAGCAGTTCAAAAAGCTTTTCTGCTGACAGTAGGTTGTTTGCAACTCTAAAAATGAAGTATTTATCCTTATTCTTTGAAGCTGTGCCATTCATACCAATAAATACACAAGATTCCTGAAATAGATACTTACTAAAACAAAATGCCTGTTCAAAGTTAATATCTTTTTCTATTTCAAATCCTGCTGTACACAGAAATTCTTTGGAGATTTTTAAAGACAAAAGCAAGAAAAATAAAGGAAAGGGAAAAAAACTAAACAATTCTGTTCCTATGCACTGAGCGGTAATGTAATATAGAAAAGTAATGTCAAAGTGAGGTACAAACTATCTGCTAAAAGAACAAACTTGTTACACCATAATATTATCATTTGCACTGCTCTGGCTGAATGTCAAGTTGCCTATTGCATTGAAACAACAGTATCGGGTATTACAAAAAAGATGTCTAGACTCCTGACAGCACACTCCCTGAAGGCAGCCCAATACAGGGACCTGAAATCTTAATTATGGAGGTACTGCTGAGATTATTTTCTTCCAAGTATTAGCTTACTGGTGCCCTGAAGTTATTAAATAGCCATTATAAAAGTATCAGTTTACTATGGTTTCATAATAAATATAAATAATTAATCCTTGCACATTATGCTTATATTTGTAAATTTAACTTTGTCCTTCAAGTTTTTTACATGGCATTTAGGAATAGGTTAACCATTGCAATAATTACTTCTGAGTGTCCTCACTTTTTGCTCAATAACTTCTAAATAGCCATGTATAAAAATAGTTAACATTATGTGTAAGATCAACAAACAAATCAAGACTTTTTAGTAGATTCCTACAATGCTCTTATTGTCAGATGTGAGACAACAAATTTATGAGCATGGCAACGCACAATGACAAATCATGACACAAAGCCTTAGCTGCTACCACATGAAGCTGATACTCCAGGCTTTGACGAAAGTGCTAATCTAACAAACGTGTAACTAGTTATTTTGTCCTATTTAGATCATTAAGATAAAGGAAGCACATATGCATAACCTATGTGTTAAGCATAACACAGAGGTTATGCCTAAGCATAAAAGGCATAGCCACTCTCTACCTACTTCCTAATTTCTAGAGAGGACACAAGGGTCTACACAGGTCCCTATCCTGTGACAAAACCTACCAGCTCTTATTGTATTTATTTTGTAGCATTCATGTTTATGAAGTTAACCCTATTCAGACTGCTCACAGATAAGCAGTGTTATTTTATTACTGGAATGAACAGGGTCTGTATTCACCTGATTGATTCAATCCTATTTCAGAACTACAGTGACTTAGGACCATATTTAGAGAAGAGCCTGGTAACCAGCAACTTTTATTAAAGCACCTAAACAAAACCATTTGATGCAGTTCATGTAAGCATTATAACTATTCACTTTTAGAAAGAACTTGACAAAGACTACCTTGAATTCCACTTGCATCAATTCATTAAGCAACAATGAAAAGAATGCACCTAGAGATTTCCCACAACTCATCCTGAAGTTTTCCTCTCCTGTCTGCTGCCTTCATTGCCCATTACACAAAGACAGAAGCACCCTTCTGTACCTGAACGCATTTAGTCATGTATTAAAGGCTTTTTTTTTTTAAACCAACAGACCTTCCTGAAAGCTATTGTCATGAGAATCAAAGTAGGGCAGCACATAACTTGAAGTTGTATCATAATCAAAAGATGTTTCAATCTTGAAATTAAAAGATACTCTAAAATGTCCCAGAAAGAACTGCAGATGAACCACTACCCCATTAGAGCCTAAAGCACTTGCACACATTTGAATTCTAGATAACTGACTTTGTTGCATTTGTTTCATTTACAAACCTTTTCCAATTATTTCAAGGGCTTTTATAAGATCCATAATTTTATATATATATTATGTATAGATATTATAGATATTAATTATGTATAGATATTACAAATATACTCTTTTAAAAGGAGGGGAAAAACGTCCAAGAAAGTACAAAATTAATTCACTGCTGAGTTGATAAGGTGTTAAATTGCAGTAAGAAATACAGTGCAAAAGTATTTTGCTGCATGTACTGCAGTCTGAAGATCAATATTTCAAATACATACATGTGTAGCACAGTACATGTTGGAAACCATCCACTTTCACAGAGAGGTGTTAGTCTTGGGGTAAACACAAGCAAAGGGTAATTCCTATGAAATTTGTGCAGGCAGCAATTACAGATCAGATTAAAGGTGAGCAATTCGAAACCTCAAGTTTGAAGGGTCTTTCATTTCGTTTTCAGCTGCTTTTGAAACATGTCATCTGCCTCAGTTGTGTTTAATTATGACTCTGATTTACCCCTTCAAGAACTCATTACTTCTGCAAAAATGCAATGATGTGCCAGCTTTTTCCAGCATGAGAAGCAAGACGACTACAGCATCAACAGGAGAAGTGGCTACAAGAAATACATTTGAATTCAGCTGTTTTGTTATGCAAGGTCACAGACACAAAGAACTGGTGATCATGTACCAGCCACTGATCTACAGCACGAACAAAATGACAAGCACTAAAGAAAAGATTTGTGTATTTATTAGCTCTGCTTCTGGGTCTCCCTCAGAGCAAAATCACCCTTAAAGCCAGGCTTAGCAGCTTAAGTGATAATAAATTATTACCTTCAAACTGAAGTTAATTGTTGTTCAAACAATGTTCCAACATTCTTACAGTTGGTTTCTCTATATATAAACGAAAGAGCATACATGCCACAGCTATTCAGACCTCCTGATTACCAACTGAGAGAAAGAAGAAGAAATTCCAGCTATTCCAAGGAAACAGAGAGGCTGAGGATAATTCATGTCCTCCAGCACAGGTGAATCTCTGTGGACATGAAGGTAAATACAACCTCAAAGGCAACTGGACAGCAGACCACTGATCCTACCCTGTCCACCTTTCTTTGGTCACAGCAGTGTGGAGAGCTACAAACAGGAA
>NW_009929318.1:24177-35317 GCF_000696875.1 Nestor notabilis
CACTGGTAATGTAGTTTTCAAAAACTCTGTGGAAGTCTTCGTAATAGGACTCCCTCCAACCTTCACATTTCCACCCAGCCCCATGGCCACTCCAGAGTGGCACTGTTCCACAAAAGCACTACTATAGCTGCACTGCTATTTTAGTCAATCACAAAACCCAAGAGCTTTTTCACTTTGCTTTCATATGTTCCCTTGCACATTTTCTTTGTAGACTAAATGACAATTTGCAATGTAAACTGATGCAGAGAAACCTCATTATCTGAAGTGTGTTGGGAGCCAATATAAATATCAAAGCCTAGAAGCCATTGCAGTGTTTGTGGTATCTTATTAATGCTTTAATAAGGTCTCCTAGAAAAAGCCTGAAAATCAAACCCAAACACCAAAGCACAAAGGACTCACAGAAAAGATACAACAAGGGACTTTGGCATCAATTAATTTGCTTGCTAATTTACAATAAGGTTACCTACAGGAAACAAGGAAGGGACACATCACAGATATATTACAAGTACCACAGCGAAATCTGTCATTCACCATCATTTGAAGTGATGGGACTAAGACATTCTAGAGGGGCACACATGATTTAAGATACACAAGGCAAAGCAAAAGACAATTTTACCCTCAGAAATCTTTTTCTTTCTATAGGCAAAAAGGTTTCTGCTACAGGAGTCAGTTTTTGAAGAAATGTTGGTAGCTCAGATAAGACACAATCTTCCCAGACCCTCCAAGAACAGCATACTGGGCCTTTACCACAAACATCTTTTGACTGCTCTCCAGATGTCAGAGGCAGCACACGGTTAAACCCAGGTACTGAAGTGTAAATGCCTGCCATGCTTCTGCAGAGTGACCTTAACCTGTGGTCAAGGCAGTGTAAAGGACAGATCCCTGAAAAGTGACACCTGCCTTTTGCTACTTCACCATCTGCTAGTGGGATGAAACAGTAACTTGATAAGCTTTGAAACAGTGGCCATCTGCAATTCAAGCCTCGCAATGCTATAAATGTATTAGCAAAGGTGTCTATTTGCAATTCAAACATCTTTTCAAAGCTTTTTTTTATTATTTTTTTTTCCTAGAGGAAATAAATCCATGAAGGATTTATTTGCAATTTCTTTTTCTTTCCTTAGTAAGAAGGTTATCTCTGGTCAAAAGCAGGGAACAAAGATAGTGTCTTCAGAAGCTTAGACACAACATAATCGACTTATTGCATTGAATCTGAAATTATCTTGCACCAGAAGTCAGGACATGAAAGTGAAATTTTGTTGGAGCTCAAGTGGGAATATAGTGTTAGTTTTCTCATTCTTCTACTATATTTTGTTTATGACTACCTTTGAGTGTCGAAAATTAACTGAATTTGAACAAGCACATTCCTGAAAACAGGGAATTACCCCCTGTAGAGTCGTATAGATTGTGGAAGTGGGGCTTTGGGTTTTTTTGGAAGCAGTAAATCCAGACCTAGCAGAACAGCAGAGATTGGTTACCTTTAGATTTGATCTTTGAAATACAGAATTTTTTACTTTTTTTCCCCTGAGGAACCTGGATGGTTTCACAGAACAAGTCTCTAAAAATAAGTCTGTATGAAATTTCAGAGGACTAAAAATCTCAGTTACAAGGACAGATAGCAAGTTACTGTTCTTTTTTTCTCTGCCATTATCACAGTCAATCTAGAGCAAACATGAGAAAAAGAGTACCCAACGTGGGTAATGAATTGTGGATTTCTACCATGACCTATCCCACACATCTGGGAGCAGCAGCAGCACAGAAAAAGGAAGCAGCAACACTACTCTGCCAGGTGGCAGTTTCCTCAGTGCCAGCTTTCTGCAGCAAAGAACTGTCTTCACAGTGTCTCAGCTCACCAGCTTGCTGATACTCAACTACCAGAGGAAGCAACAAAATTCCTCTCTGGTATCTTTTTTTTTTAATAGAACCTCCTGTATTTCCAGTGGAGAAATTCCTGTCAAATATGCCCAAGTATGACACTTGACTGGGAATACAATCTATTGGCCAAGTGTTTCCCCTCATCCTTTTACAGATCTGCTGGACAGCTTTAGCTCATGGCAGTACCTGATGGTCTCAGATGAATAATTCCTTAATTCAGTACCTGGTTTGATGGGCAAAAGAGAGATAGCTAAACAAGTCCTGGCAGAAGATCTAGTTAAGATATTAGGCATATTGTGCCAATCAGTGTAAAAACCTGATAAACAAAACCCAGTGCATAATAATCAGTGACATTAACCGTTAGCTTCAACAAGGAAATTAGATATTTTCAGAAACAGACACCACATAATTGTGGGTAGAGTAATTCATAAAAGACAGAATTCATGGATAAAGCAGAATTAGGTGAACGTGCTTGTTATATATTCACATGAGAAGTGCCTGCTTTGGTAAGGATACCCATTTTAATACATATTAGAAGGGTTGAAATTGAGAGCTTTTGAGCTCATTACACCAACCAAGTTTTGAAATAGAATTAGCTCAGTGTTTCTATGGACACTGCATGCTCACCTCTCAGCTAAAATCACCTGAAATCTGCCGACAACTGAGGGCTGGAAGAATAGAGGGTACAACACCACTTTTACACATCTACTTGGCAGAATGAGTAGAACCAAAAATGAATACTGAAATAGTGATATATGCTTTTTAAGGCATGTGGGTTTTTATCTGGTCCCTGAAGAAACATCAGAGGGGAGCTTTCGGTTAGAGAAGTAGACTAGAACTCAGGCAGCTTTCAGTCTGCAGTAGCTGCAGGAACAAATTGGATTGAATTACTCTTCTTACAATATTACGCAGGATACCTTTTACTTTTGCCAGCTGCTTGTATTATAGTCAGTTCCCCTAATAATTGACTTTTAGTATGCAATGTCTCACAAAATGAAGTTTTCCCCTCTCCCCCAGGTATGGTTGTGTCCCCTACTGTTTACATTGAGACTTAACAATATCATCTAGATTAAACTGGACATAAGAAGAGAGTCTTGAAAATATGTAAGTCTATAATTCTAAATTATAAATAGTCTCTAATTAAGGGAAGCATTCACTTATGAGTAAATTACTGCATGTGATCTTACAGTTACATTTCCAACACTTCTTGGCATTCACTACTTGTCACTACCATCTATGGGAGCAAACCACTGATCTAATTGAGCACAACAATACACTTATTTCACTATAAATATATTAAGTAATCCCCTACATTGACATTATGCAGGTAAGAATGACTATCTTTTTTTTTTCAGAATGGTTCATTGCAGTTCATACCTTAAGCAACATACTAATTTTACCACTAAAAGCAAGGATTGTACTAAGGATCATACTCCCTTGGCACCAGGGAGTACTTGGTGCCAGCCTTATTCCCACTCTGCAGAGTCTTGCTGACTGATTAGCATTAGGTTACTTCGGCAAGTCTCAGAGGGTTTACTAAACTGCAAATATATTCATAGATCCCTGGTCAAGGGGTTAGCTCGTACTCTGGAGGTTTCCAGTTTTAGATGGCTCTGAAACACTTCTAAAGTATTCTCCAAGAAAAGCAGGGCTGTCACTCAGGAAAGTTTTGAGATGCATGGAGCACTACTGAGCTGAGGAACATCTGTGTTTCCACACAGCACACTGCATGCCACAGTATGGCAAGCATTTCAGATTGGAATAATGTTTAACTGACTTTATTCTGCTAAGGTAAAGAGCTGCAGTTACCTCAAAAAACAACTTGAATGTTTGCTGCCAGTCTGTCTTTTCAATAAATGAACCAAATCTTTATTCCAAAACATGGAATGAAGTAGACATACATGAAAGTGCAATTAGAAGTTTGTTAGTTTACTTTCAAACATACTCTATGCCTCTGCTTCCCTTCTTCATGAAAAAGTACCAAAATAGAGCAAGAGGCATTTCTTCCATTATACTTTTCTCAGCTGACACCAGGAAACTCTGGAAGCCTCGCAGGAAATAGCTTTTCCAACAGCAGAAGTTTAGGTATGCTCTAAAGTGGAGAATTTTGGATAATTATATGTCCCTTTGCCAGATTTACCCTAGCTGTTCATTGAACTACACTTTGTTTCTGATGACTGAAGAATACATACAGTTTACTTTGACTTCATCTAGGTGAGCATTTCTTCTATTTTCTCCAAACTTTTCAGAAAGCACAATATTCAGAGATGCTTAAAAAACTGAGGAGCTTGAGATTCCTGAAAATGGCACCTACATGTTTGATAACTGATCTTATGTTTGGTTTGTGTGTGGCTTTCTTGGGTTGTTTTGTGGGTTGTTTTGTTCTTTATGAAAAACCTAGGCACTCTAAGGTTAGTTTTTAAAGGTTTGTAGCTCTTCCATAATGCAGATCAGTGCCTACTGTGGTTTTCAGAAAACAGCTAGGGAACTAAACTTCAGAAATGTTTTTCTTACTGGCTAATTTGTTCTGAAGTCAGTAGGAAATCTTCTGGAAAGTTATTTATATCAATAGCTATCACACCACTTAAGTCATCTGATCTAATCATCCCCAGAGAGCTGCAACAATGGGAATTATAAATAGCAAAAATATCCTGGATATTGCCTCCACTATTTCAAAAACGCTGGTCATACAGACTAATAACTGAGAAAAAGTCTCAGGCCATGATCCCTCAGTTTGAATATCAGAATACAAGCACATTTGTCATTGCCAGGTGGTGTTCCTAAGGGCCAGATGCTTTTTCCTGAGCAAAAAACATTGAACGCAACAGACAAAGGTATCATGATAGCCTGTACATTCTCTGCCTGGCTTCTGGCTTCTCTCTCATCATCATATACAGAGGATCAGCTAAAGGGATAACTGTATTGATAGGTGGCCTGGAAATATAGTAGATGAAACAAGCTAACATAAAGCACAACCCTAGCTCCTGAATAAAAGGATGATTGCATTCAAGTTGTTGCTTATTCTGAGTCCATTTGTAGATTAAACTTTACAGTCATCTTCATTGCAACTTAAGGGTGTCCAGAAAATACTGACTTCATCAAGGTCTCTGGTTTGTATCCTGGTTCCCCACTGAGTTGAATTCCAAAATGATTTAGATAATAGAAAATGCATTATTTCAATAATATATAAGCATGCTTTTAATCCATCCGTGAAATTCCATAAGGAGGACATGGAGCTGTTGGAGCAGATCTGAAGGAGACCACAAGGATAAGGGGGCTGGAGCACCTCCTGTACAAAATCAGGCTGAGAAAATTGGGGCTGTCCAGCCGGGAGAGGAGAAGCTGCGTGGAGACCTCAGAGCAGCCTTCCAGTGACTGAAGGGGCGACAAGGGTGCTGGAGAGGGACTCTTCATCAGAGGCTGTAGCATTAGGACAAAGGGGCAATGGATTTAAACTTAAACAGGGGAAGTTCAGGTTAGATATAAGAAAGAAGAAGTTCTTTCCTGTGAGGGTGGTGAGGCACTGGCACAGGTTGCCCAAAGAAGTGGTGAATGCTCCATCCCTGGTAGTGTTCAAGGCCAGGTTGGACAGAGCCTTGGGTGACATGGTCTAGTGTGAGATGTCCCTGCTCATGGCAGGGGGTTGGAACCGGATGATCTTAGGATCCTTTCCAACCCAAACCATTCTGTGATTCTATGAAATTACACACTTGCCCTCTCTGACGAGTACTGCCTGAGAAAAGCTGGGATATCTTAGCCCCTTTTCACTGCTCAGGTTTTGCAGTCTTCAGCAGTTCCTCCAAATCCAGCTAAAAGCAACCAAAGATCTCCCTACATGTAGGTCTTCAGCCAATCATATTATATTTCTAATGCTGAGAAAAATAGGAGTGGTTAGTCAGATGACATTGAGGTATACCTAACTAATGTATTAAAAAGTAATTAACAACATCACTTAAGAGTCATTTTACATGAAACTAAGAAAGTATGCAACACAACCTAACATGCCAGAAAAATTTTTCAGCACTTGCAAAACATGACCACTATTCCATAATGGATGGTTTGGGGTTGGTTTTTTTTAGTGAAATAGAAGAAATTTTTTTTATATAGATTAAAAACTGCCAGACAAATTGCCTACATGCTGGGAAGCATCCTGGAAAATGTTAAGCAAAATAACAACTTTAAAAGTGTTGATTACGCTTACCAGAATTTCTTTTCTAGATATTTAAAATCTTCCAATAGCATCCAGGTAGCTAACTAATAAACCCCACATGCACTACACACAATTCTGCTGCTGGAATCCACTTATTAAGTGCGGTAGCATCCAGTTCTGCTCAAGGATCTTGTCTGTCTACCAAAGTACCTTCTGTCAGAAAGAAACAGAATGGACATACCTTGACCTTTCCCTTTAGTCTTCATGCAACTTTTGCAAGATGAACACAGTGTGATACTGACAGTTCGGTCTGACTAATTACTTCATTACATACTTTAGTTTTCAAATATGTCAAACTTCAACCAGCCAGGCTGAAATTTCTTCTTCTTCAACTCTGGAATATTTTTTTATTTCCTTTTTTTAGTTTGATAGGAAATAGTTCATCCATTTTTGGAACAAACTTAGTGAAGGATGGTTTTGCCAACACTCATATTTTTCATCTTTCTTGAAGAGACATAATGATTTATAACAGGAGCATGAAATCTGGCATCAATACAACCCTCCAGTTGAAATAGTATCTTCTTTTTGTCCCCAGGAAAATCCATTCTTTATCAGGTGAGTTAAAACTTACAGAAAAATCCTAGTATTTACAAAGCAAAGTATTACATTTTGATATTCTCAGTGTTTCAACAGGAACATGCAAGTGCTGAAGCCCACTGAGCTTCTTGTCCTGAGCAGTCTGTATAATTTCCCCAGAATTTAAGGGCTTGTTCAGTGTTTCTATTAACATTGGTGGAGTCACATTAGTTTCCCCTGACTAATATACTGTGGTGAAGCAGCCAGGCAGACAAAATCACTTTGGCTCTATTTGTAAAGTATTCCCAAATATTACCTGCAGGGTTCCTTCAGTGTAACAAGAACACCCCCCTCTAACACAGGACCCCGATGTAGAACACAGCCCTGAACCGGCTACATGTTCCAAACTGTGGGTCAGTAAGTTTCACAAGGGTACCCCAGGTCACTGCTTCCTCGCAGCAACTTCAGAGGGAGGGGAAAAAAGTGTTTGAAAAACATTCCAGATTTCAGCAGTTTTTCTAGCTGTGCAGACACAGAAGTCACTGAAATGTCCGGAGGGACAGCCCTAGCAAGCCTGTGACCTTCCATAACAGAGTGGACCATGGCATTTCAGAAGGGATTTGGTCAGGACTGCTGAACACATGCCAAAAAGAACTGCTTCTTGGATCTTTTCGATCAAGTAGCACTATATTTGGACTGGAAACAGCCTGTGGATGAGCAGGAATAACCATTAGAAGGCAAGCGAAAAGTTTCAAGCAGATACTACAGTCAAGGAAGAAAACTTGAACATACTTTGGCAAGTTTCCAAACTGACTCAAGCAACACTTTTTCCCATGACATCAGATTCTAAACAAACAATATATTATAGTCCATATGTTGATTAAAGAAAATCCAAGCAGTGCAGAGGCATGCACCAGCCTACTGAACACCGACTGAACAAAAGCTGGATTGCTTGCAAGCCATGGAAGTTAATCAAACAAGTAAAAAGCACCGAGTTTTCAGGATAAGAAGCCTGGGTAAGACTTCTCAGCAAGATGAGGTTGTGAATACTAAGGTAAGATTGAAAGCACACTGCCTAAATAGAAGTTATACAGTCTAGCTAGATAACAAGTACAGTAAGTGAACAGTGCTATGAATATGCAGCAGACATAAGGCTCAGAAAACTGTAAAGTTGGTTACAGATAATGTGCTTAGAGAACCTGAAGCTCTCTACGTACCTAAGTCATATGGAATTTACATGAGAAATTTGTACTACAGAATTGTTTGCAGTTAGAGTTCAGAAGATCTTTTGGCAGATTAAACATGTTCCCAGTAAGATGATGCTGGGGATAAACATGCAAGATAAATCTATAAATGCTGTTTTCACAAGAATAATGCTGCTTTCTTAGAACTGACTGTATTTTAAGGAAAAAGCTAGAATCCAGTTCTCATGAGATGCCAACACAAGCTATCAGGAACAGTTAGTAAATCACACCATTTAACAATTTAAAATGACATGGTACATTTTAAAATTCAAAACACAACCCAAACCATGCTCTACTGGAGAAAGAGGTACTTGCTAAGCATAGCATATTGATGCTGTGTACGAAAGAATCAAAGTGCACTCTTACTTTAAGATGGCCTCATAACAGTAATGCTTACTGCATGCAGCTGAATTTGCTGAGTTTTTATCAGACCTTGAATTATCAGATCAGTCGCTCCTGTGTAATGAGAAACAGGAGGCCACATTTGTTCTTTCTCACAACTTAATAAACCAAAATTAGAAAGGAGCCCCGTCAAATGAGGACAAATTTCATTAGGAGGGTCAAGTAGGCAGGGTGCTAAATTTCAATTGTGTTTCAACAAGATGATTAAGCTCAGAAGATTAATAGCCACAGAAAATCATGTTGTATTATTGTCATTGTAATATTAAAGTGAAAGAACCTAGGTTTATAGAGGTATTAAGGGGAATGAACATTTCTTTTGCTTGTACAGTACTGAACACTACTACAAAACCAAGGAATACCTCGTTCATTAGCCAGACTTCTAAAAACACAATCCAGATATTTTTTTTTTTTTGTTTTAAATTATGGATATACTTAATGGAGTTGTTTTCTAGTTTTGTACATCCATTTTCATTCTCTTAGACTGATTCCAAATGTTTCATTCCAGGAATCACTTTTATCAGTGTCAAACTACACAGTGAAATTCAACTAAAAAAATATTTATGTACACAAGTTTGGCAAACATAATTCTTTGCTATTCAATTTGGATCTCTGCAGACGTATAGAGTCTTGTCTGTAGAGATATTTAGGTAATAGCAGACTTAACTAATCCCAAGTACTGTCAAGAAAAGAGGCATAGAAGTGTGCTGCTTCCAAGTAATAGCAATCCTTCTGAGACAGGTCCAACAGCAGGATGTTAGCTGTGAAGATCCTCAAGATCCTTAGTATTAATGATAATCTCCCACATCTCTACGTACTTTACTGTACATCTGCCACAGTTCTTTGTTACATACAATGTTTTAAAAGTTGAGTTTTACTGCCAGTTGAGGTGTGCTCACATCTGCATATTGCTCTTGAATTCATCTTCAGTGCCTAATTCTCAAGAGATAATTTACCAGCTCTTCCATGTATCTCCAAATTCTGCTTTGCAGGAAGTAATGACAACATATTGGCCAAATTTATTGCATAAAGATCAAAAAGGTTTTGAGCAGGAAGACTTTCACATCTTTATAAGATTAGCTGGATTTTAAACATGGTCTGTAGATCCAATCTGAAACCACAGGTATTGAAATTAAGTACCTGCCATCATTCCATACTCACTCACAAGTTACACAGGGTATCATGCATGTGAACATTCCTTTATGACTCAAAAATAAATTAAAAAGTAATAGCACTGGGTGTTTAACAGCTTACCTTAAGATACAGTTAACAGTAACTTGGCTTTCAGTCAGTTTCAAAGTCTATCCCATAGGTTCAAGAAATTCTAGAAGAGTAAAAAAGAAAAGAGAGTAGGTCTGGTACCCTTAACTAATCCATATAAAGTCAATAATGTCAAGCTGAGAAAAACAAATATGGGTAGTCAGACAACTATCAGGCATGTCAGTTATCTTTCAGCCCTTGCCCTTGATTTTAAGTTGAGGCTGTAAATTCTCTGCAGTGTGCAGAAGGAAAAAGTGAGTGAAGCAAGGTATGACTGGGAAGAAACATTCTGAACGTGATGACAGACACTTGTGTGTAAGGTTAAGAAGTTATTTATGTTTTCAACAGTGCTACACTTCTAGTCTCCAATGTCTAATTCCTAACATGCAGGCAAAGGATACATAGGTAGAGGCAAGCATGGTGCAGTTTGTATAAGAATGCATTACAGGGGCTAGCACTGTATCCTTCCATTGTATTCATTCCACAGGAAACAAACCCCCAACCTTTATAGGATAATACATGATCAATAACTAGGATCCTGATTAGCGTCAATATAATGCACTGATATCACTACTGCAAACACTTTATAGGAGCTTTTTCCATGTTCATATTTCAAACTCAGACAAGTAACATCTGCTTGGTTAATAATGAATTGTTTAAATCGTAGCAAGTTTTCATTATTAACCAGCAGAAATTACCCCAGTATCCATTTCATCGGATGCAAGTAAGACAACATCTCCGCAACTTTGTTTTGCTTTTAGTAGTCATGCCACCAGCAATTACAAACACTTTAGCTACGCAGATCATAGTTTCCGTATTTTGCCTAACTGTTCTGTGAAACTTAGTGTAACATGCCAGGGGTTTTTTTTGTTGTTGTTTTTTTAATAGAAAAAACAGATATTGGACATTTAGCCTCTTAGGATATTCTATACACATAATTGCTGTAAAAGTTTTTATTTTAGTATATGAAAAGCAACTGAATGGCATAGTAGATTATCATGAAGCACTGGCCAAAACTGCTTTGCTGGACCGAACCAGCTGTCAAACATGTCTTCTCGAAAGTCTTGAAAGCCGTGTTAACTGCTACATCTTAGTTTTCACACACCTCAGCAGTTCTTCCTTCTGGCTGGAACCGTAAACAGTGAAATGACTGTTCTTGCAGTATTCAGTGTTTTGGCCATAGCCAAGAAGTCCTGGAATTGTAATAGTGTATTCTTTGGGGTATATTCAGTGTTAAACTTAATGTCCAAATGTTTCTTGGCTCATGCCACTAAGTGGACCTTGAACTTAGCATTTGTGTTCAATGGCAGGGGGCTAGTGCGGACATCTGTTTTGACAAATGTTTTCCATTGCCTCTGCTGACAGAACACAGGCATGTTAGAAGGTTAAGTTCTCTTTCCGAACCACCAAGAATTCTCCAGTCCTCAGAAATCTCATCAGAGCATAACTAAGCAGCTGACTGTAAATCTGTTCGTGAAGGATTTCAGCTTGTCATGTGCTGCAGATCTTAAAATCTTCCTAGATCCATATCACTCGTTCTCTGAGATTTGCCTAGTCTTCATCCCTTCAGGCCAAAAAACTTTACTGAGTGGAAAATTGTAGCTGCAGGCATGGGGGGGGGGGGGGCGGGGGGGGGGGC
>NW_009929318.1:35348-80995 GCF_000696875.1 Nestor notabilis
AGCCAGCATCACTTGTCTTCTGCACTTTGTTTTAAATACATAGCACAAACCAGTTATAACTCTGCACGTTAAAGAATAGTTGTGCGAAGTCAGGGTTTTTTTTAAGAACAGCAATCCATAAACAGACTTTGAAGAACAGGACTTGATCTTTCTTACCGAAAAGCCAAAGAAAAACTGCCTGTTTAGAATTGTCAGTTTCAGGTGCAACTTCAATAGCTTTGGCAGAACAATAGGAAAATATGACATCTCTGAACTTCATCTAATAATTCCGTGCCTATAAGCTGTTACTTAGCCTGCAAGAGATTATCATAATGAGTAGCTTCGTAGCAGAAAAGCATTTCTTTCTTAAAAGCTGAGCAGATGCAGAAGCTTTATTTCACTGCAACTTCACAGAATGGCTGAGATTAGAAGGACTTTAAGGAAGTCACCTGGTCCAACCTCGCTGGCTTAAGCAGGGCCACCTGAGGCCAGTTGGCCAGGAGCACATCCAGAGGGCTTTTGAATATTGCCAAGGATGGAGACTCCACAACTTCTCTGGGCAGCCTCTGCCAGTGCTTGCTAAACCTCACAGTAAAAAAAAGTGTTTCCTGATATTCAGAGGGAATCTCCAGTGTTTCAGTTTGATTTATTTGTTTGTCAGATATATTTAAATTACAACTCAAAACATATTTCTTGATTTCACAGCCCAGTGGGATTATAGCCTGGACTCTGAAAAATCAAGCTTGACATGCTGTCACCAGTAATAAGAATCCAGTGACATATAGACTTGTAATCGGTACGTCAGGTAGATGAAGTGGTCGGAATTCAGTTAAAATACAATTTATCTCCTTGTTTTCTTGCTTTGCCAGCCTAGTAGAACAAAACCCAGTGTTGATATTCATCACTAACCAGATGTGATAATACATATGTATGGAGGAAGGCTACTGAGCTCTTCCTCAACAAGGCCAATGGCCCTACCAAGAGTCTCTATGCAAGCCACTACTGCCAGCCAGTGATTGCTCACCTGAAGACATTTAACTTGCAGCTCATAAGGCAATTTGTGGCACCAGTTTGAGAGCTGGCATCATTGGATATATCAACTTAAAAATGGCACCAGCAGTAAAATAGTTTAACAAGTCTCTACTCTGAGATCAAGTAGAGCCTAAATATAAATTTATTCTATATTCACTCCATTTTTATGGTTGCTTGTTGGTGACCATTATAAGTGTGATACTGTCTTGCGTTTCCCAGAAGTATATTTTTTCTTTGGTAGGAAATGCTACTAAGGGTCAGCACAGTCCAGTTGTCTGGGGTGATTTGGGATTTGCCTTCTCAATTTCAGACTTCCCTCATACTTACTGCAGCCCAGTCAATTCTGTTTGAGATCCATCTGCTCTGCTAGTGGGCCATTTCAATCTCCCTCAGCTTTGCTTTCATTCTACCTTTCCGTTGGATTTTTACTATTTCATTACCTCTTTTCTTTACAAACCCATCCTGTCTCTCAGCCATTGAATTATTTCATCTTTTAACTTTAAACTACATGCTTATATTTAGATTATGGCCCTATAACCATAAGCCTCAGCATTTTCTCCTTGAAAGGAAAAGTAAAAGCTTGAGAAGCACTGTGGCATGCCAACACCAACAGATTACTGTTAACCTCATCCTTCACTGCAGTGAAGATGGGGTAAATCAGAGCAGAAGATGGATAAATCAGAGCAATGTCTTTTAGTCCATGGGACAGAGTTGGAACCTAAATATGGGTATGATCATAGCCCCAAAGCTGTTTAAGTAGGGGACACATGCTAACATTTTAGTAAGACATTAAATGAAGCCATCAGTTACATTCATTCTACAGTTAAGGTGACTGTCTTCAGCAGTAAAACACAAGATTTCTGCAGAACTCTAGCGAGACATTCATTTCTGTAACTGAGGCTTGGATAGACTAGAAGAGGCTTCAAGGCATGAGAGAATGAAAGACTTCAGATATATTCAGCAAGGTTCTGTGTAACTCCGTCTTCCCTCTACAAGCTACATACATCTGAAAGTATATCATGCCAAAAATAAGCATTTTTAATAAAGGTTTCTCAGTTTCCAGAAGGCTATTTTTGCATGGCCATGGTATCAAAAAAGAGATGTAAAACTGACTTCTTAAAACTACTTATTTGGGCCCTAGGACTGGTTTCGTCCAGTCCAAGTACTAACTTTGGCATCAGAATTGTAAGGTTCTGCCCACATGCAGCTCTCTGCAAGACTTTATCATTAACCCTATTACCTATTATTATGGGGATGAACATACACAGACACATGTGCACATACCTAACACTGAACATTTTTCAGATCTCTCATGCCAGTGCTTTATGCAGATACAGTCTTTCTCCTTACTCAGCACAGACTCCAGACATAAGTTATGTGAGACTCTCAGAAAGCTGCCTACCAAAATTATTATCTGCTATTCCCATCTGAGCTCCTTTAGCCAGCTGTTGTATTTTAATAAGGATGATCTTAAGTAAAATTTCAGGAACCATTTTTGAAACTCAGGAAACATTTTACTGGTACCAAACTAAATGGAACATCTACCTAAAAAGAGTTTCTACTAGCAATAAATTCTGTCTTCCTATTCTTAGAACACGTACTTTCAGTCTCTTAACAGATTCATGAGAATCAAGGGAGCTTGATGAGGGTTGCCAGTTACGATATTACTAAGAGTCCTGAAAAAGTAGTAATGAAAAGCTACAGTTTATCTTGAATTTTAAGATGTGTTTTCCTAATTTCTGTGATAAATATGTAACACCAGACAGAAGTGGCCTTGCCTACATCATCTCACAAGATATGCATTTAAAATAGCTGGTTTTGAACTGGAACTGAATAATGAATTTAAGCTACCAGCACAAGAGAAGAAAGGAAAGATGAAAAATTAGGTTGCCCCGGTAAGTGAGCTCCTTAACTTTGAATAGACAAATCACAGCAGCATGGTAAAAATACTACTATACGATTTGTGTCACATGTGACAAGATGCCCTATTTATGATTCATGCTGTATGCCACAGAGACATTGTGCACATGTACAACTCAAATGCAAGACATGCAATTGGATTCAAAATACTTGGGTTTAGATCTGTTTCAGATGTGACATTTATCCATACAGATGTAGCTGTCACCTCTTACAGGCTGAGGTGACAGCTACTAATTGTAGTAGAACAAAACCAGAAGAGCAATGTTCCATATCCCTTTCACATGGAGCATTTAGGTACCTGGTCATACTATGTATGCAGCCGTGTATCACTCTTTCTCTCTCTCTCTCTCTCTCTCTCTCTATCACACTATATATATATATATCTCACACACTATATATATATATATATATATGTTCACCAGAAATCCATCTGAAGTATCCTGAGAGATTCCCAGCTTTTGCATGGTAATGAACTACCCTACCAGGGCACAACAGAAAGGTTTTGATCTTTCCAGATGCATCAGTTGCTCCTGTGCCATCCTTTGCTCTATGAAGAGTTTTAATAGTTTCCAGATGTTGGCTCATAGGGTGCTGACACAACTCTTGTACAATTACAGCATCATACAACAATATTATGAGAAGGATCAGAAACAGAAGAATTTTTACAGCATTTGGAAACCGTAGCTGACAAGAACAACAAAATATGATGCCTCTTGTAACACAACTTGTTCAGCACTACTGCCTAGAAGCCAGCAAGGCTTGGGTACTACTTTGAAGTCTTTTTAGATCAACAATCACATTGGTTCTCACACTATTAATTTTCTCACATGAGGACAACAAAAGGGTACACAGGCTTTGAGTAACAGCAAAATTACTTCTATGCATGGAGGTTACTGCAGTTCTTTAAATATCATTTGACTATGGCGTGGCAGCAAGGTGAGATATTAGCTCCATGAATTCAAGTAAATCTGGGCATCCTTTATAGTTTTACTATCATCTAGTGCCACTTTATTCCTCTTTTTTTGAAGTAAGTTTTTTTTTTCCCCCTTAAGTTCTTCTACAGATGTAAGGACATTCATCTAGATCAGACTCATACTGCAGCACTGCAATTGCATGATTAAAGAATCTCTCTTGAAAGAAAGTCACCTTGAATTTACTGTGTAATTTCTAGCATTAGTTATTATTTTGGAAATGTTATGTAGTTACCTAATATCATGATTAAATATCAGCAACTAGATCTTGTTGAAAATGATAAAAGCATTTAATATAGAAGATTGAAACATCATTTTCTCCTCCACTGTAGTTAGATCAATTTCCTTTCTAAAATGCACCTTTCCTTACAAAAACACATTGCAAGAAGAGAAAAAAACCTAAAAACCTGATCATATCACTAATTTTTTAATCGTTATCCATCAGATTAAATGATAAATCTTTCTTTAAAAACAGCAAACAGGCGAGAGTACAGGTGCAATCTACAATTTTAAAAATACACCAACATTAACACTTTAATACTTGAGACAAACCTAAAAAAGATTAATTGCAGTCTCTCCTAGTCTAGCTGAAAGACACTAGATCCTAGAAAGTTCACTGGTTTTCAGATTTATTTCAAATATAAAGAAAATGGCAAAAAGGAGTTGTGCACACACCCCATTTAGAAATTATTCCTTCATCAATGAAAGCAGAGGCAACAATTCTGTTCATATAAATTACAATAAAAGCAGCCAGACGGTTTGTGGATTTATCTTGTGTTTAAAAAGGTAATCATGTAACAACCAGTAAACGCATATAAAGAGTAGAGGAGGGAAGCCCAGTGATATTAACCATAAAACATTTAAAGGGCAAAACTAAAAAGAAATATTTGATCCATTTTAGTCCATCTGACATTTTTATATCCACCTTTAACAGGTCATTAATATCCATGCAAATGTAAGCAAGGCACTTTTGAGCTGAGATGTCTTGTTCAAGTGATAAAACCTTTATTCACACACAGCTTGTACATCAAACATTTCATAACTTGGCAGCCCTGCACAAACATTCAGAGAGCCACCAGTCCAATGGCACAGAATGGAGTCAGGCAGCATCTGTTCACAAAATTCCTGCACCACTATGGAAAAAAACAATTACCATTCCAGTTTTTTCCCCCCTCAGAGAAACCTGGCTAATACATGGGAGGATGTGTGCAATAGGTTTTTAGTTTTCCCTTTTTGCCTTCTAGGTAGAAGAGAGATTGCTTGCAACTGAAGTTCTTTTGCAGATTATAACTTCCTAAAGAGCCGCAAGAGAAATTACTCATCCAACTTCTTTTAATTCAGTCCTGTCCTATTCTGAAACATTCTTAAAAGCTAAGATTAGCAGATAGCAAGAATGAATGTCAAAAAGACCTGTTCTTTTTCATTCAGAAGATACTAGATATCACTTCTCCAAGTTAGCTATTTTCGATTTATGAGATATTCTCCATTTACTATGTAAGACCATGATTTCGGCAACTTTTTTTGAGCATACTGTGCTTTATCATGTACCATACAAAACAATGTAATAAAAAATAAAGCAGAATAAAATACAAACCAGAAGTTTAATTCTTCTTTTTTTTTTTTTTTTGGTCATTTTCTTGTCAAATTTAAGAGGAAAACGTTGAGAAATGGCTCTTAAAAAAAACACAGAATACCAAACAGAATTATGCTTTCCCAATTCCAAAAGAAATAAATTTGATTCTTGGCTCTAAATTTGTAAAGAATATTTCTATAAGGTTTGGTTTTAGGCGTGACTGAACTTGTAATTCTCAACAGATCCTCATAGGTCTAATAATGTCAGTGTTCCTAAATAAATGCTGTGAATAAACCTTCAAGAATAGTTTAATTGACTTTGAGGTCCTCGTAGCTCTGATTTTAATAGGTTTTGATTCTATAAACAGCAACAGTAGGGATAAGGTGTACTGGAAGTCTCATTCTGACCCAAGCTTAAACTGAGGTCTCTCTTACATCTTTGCCATGTTAAGGGAATGATGCTATAGTAACTTAATCTTGTGGAATTCAGTGATCTCTTAGGAAAGCCCCAGTGTTTTCAGTGCAAGTACAATTCTAGTAAGTACAGCATTTTTAAAAGCTACTCCTGAAAGTCTTCAGCAAAATAAAAAAACACATATATTAATATAAAATATGTACACAGATTTTAATACAGTGCTAGATCAGCAATAATTTGAAGAAAAGATATGTAAGGAAGAAACTGATAGGGGACATAGTGCAGACTTTGGGTGACTAGCAGAATCAACAGTATGACTAATGGGACAAATCTCAGCTGACAGCACATCTTAGCAAAGCATAGGGATGACTAGTTGGAGTAGGCAAACTGATGACTTATCTGTCAAAAGCATCTCTGAATATAAATGCAAGCAGAGTATCTTCAGATACTGAAAAAACATACAAGTCCACATAAATGAGGATGAGTATTCTCCCCTCCCCGCCCCGAGAACCACCACTTTTGCAGTTACACTTCTTACTCTACTAAATACTAGCTGTTTGGTTGGTTTAGGCTTTTGCCATAAAAGCTTCTAATAGTTCTTTGTTCACTATCCACCTTTCCTATTCCTTCTTCTTTGGCAAACATGGTTCCTTTACTGCCATAGATGACCCACACTTCTGCATCTAATTGAAACTCTTGAATTCAGAATAATACTCATAAGTCAAAGACGAAACACCTCCTGCTCTTACAGAATTTATCACTTCTTACTCTGAAAGTTGTTGCCCCCCATTTCTATTGCTGTTCTTTGAGACACATTCCTGCAGAAGAGTATTCAGCACCAAGTGATGAGCTCATTTCAAGAGCTGCTTTCAACAAAATTGCCACATCCAGATGGCACATGAATTATAACCTTCTATCATGGACTTAACAAGCTGTGGGCTGCTCTTAATTGTCACTCCCAGGTTTGTGTTGTTCATAAGCTGCTAAGAAAACCTGCTGTTGTTCTTACAAATTAGAAAATTCACATTTTTAAGGATACACTTTACTCCCTACTTCTCCCTCTTATAAAATTCCTGCCTTGACTTTCTCCTGTGCATTTCTCACGTAAACAGCAACAGGTCAAATCCTGATATTTTATTGATATTTTCCTCATATCTTTTACAGGCAAAGTTCCTCAAGGGAAGAACTATAGGTCAAATATCTACTTCTGTACCTGCTTCTGTTACTGATAAAAGAACTCATCCTACTCCTGTTTATTATTCTGAAGTAAATTCACAGTCTCTGGTGAATAATATATAACACAATGCATACAATATGAAAATACATTTAATATTTTATTATATTTTAGCTGCCCGCTAGATGCGTTACCCTAATCAGCAATTTATAATCATGTGCAAGAGGCAGCTTCCTGAATATGCTTAGTTTAGATATAGCAAAGCAGAAACAACATGTTGAGGGTAATTATTTTGCTTTTAAACAACATTAGAGCAGAGCTTAGTGGATCCATGCAGCATCTGCAAAGTTCTGCCCATTAGTAATTGCAAAGCCTTCTGATGAGACCTTGAAGAACATGAGCTGCATGAGTTAGGCTTGTTAATTGCAGAGTTTTTATTAAATTAGCTGTTAGATAATTGTAAAGCAGACATTAGAGTCAGGGCTTTCAGAATGGCTTGAGAAAGTTTAGGGTATACAAACCAAGCACTACTTGAATTACCAGAAACAAGACACTTGCGTCAGCACAGTTTCCAGCCCAGGACTCCTCTGCTTCCCTGGGTGGTTAATAAGATCACTCAGCACCTCACACCCAGGCAGGCATATGCTGCTTCCCAAACATCGGCACACTCACTTTCGGATCAGCCAAGCTTGTCCATACTTTTTAGTAGGGCTCCAAAATGCACTAAGTTTATGCAAAGTGAGGTGACAAAGAAAGTGCTGAAAGCAGGACCTCAGAAGGTGAAGATGTGCAGATCTCCAATATTCACATTCCTACGCCCACAGGGAGGCATTCAGAAGAACAGATCAGGGTCATGATTCATAACTGCAAGGATTGCTTGGCCAGCCCATCTACAGATGGATTCTCCAAGGAAATTCCTTAACATCAAGGCCATATTCACAGCTGCAAAACATCTACATGGCCTGGAGAGAAGGATCCCTCCTTCAGCCTCCAAGGCATTTCCCAGCACAAAATGCAGCTATTTGGGGTTTGTGCTGGGAATAATTCGGACTTAAAGCTTTTAAAATCCTGCACTTTTTGTAGTTTAAATGAAAGCTACATCTGACTGGAACTTACCACAGAGAGGTCAGATAAACCAGAAGTGTGGTTTGCATGCTTCCTCAAGATACACATCAAAGGAAAACCCCAACAAAAAAAGACTATTCTTTGCACTTCCAATTGGCACTAGTCATAGGCCTTATGCAACAGATTTGAATTCCCTAGGCAGAGGCATGTTCTCTTATACGTAGAAAAATAACCTTATAATGCAAGCTGAAAACAGGTAATTCAATGAAAGTTATGCACCCTAATAGTCACACAGATGCCTGGCATTGCCGGTGATCCCTTCAAAATGAAGAGAAAGTAGAGAAGAGCAGCATATTCGGCACAAATTACATTGGCACAGTCTGGCAGCTCCAGATATTTTGAAACAACTGCATGCAGAACTGCATATTTTCCATAGCAGCATATAGCGATTTGAATCACAGATTTTCATTCCTGCAGAAGATGATACTGACAAGGGAAGTTGTGAGCATACCAAAAATAGCCCTAAGTCTTCAACAAGAAGCACAACAGTCTAGTTTATTTCCACCACTAAATAAATACACAGAACTGATGCAACATGCTTACATAAGATATGGATTTGCTGTATTAATAGTAGGTTACAAATCAGTTGAATAGTCAAGATGCTAATAATTCTATACTATGATTGGTAGGAGTTTTATCTTATTGGATTTTTCTGGTATGATGTCATTGCATTTAAGAAGAACATCTCAAGATTTTTGATTATTTAACTCTTTCCTTTTACATACTGAATTTTCTCTCAAATATTTTCCTGATGCAAGCAGGCCTTCGACAAGCAACACAGAGTAAGACCTGTTCTTAGCAGCTAGACTTCTCAAAGCTTCCTCTGCCATTCAAGCCCCTCAGATTTTCATGCAACTACTCTGGTAACACTTAGTAAAGTTTCTGAAAAAACACAACGGCAAGTATATGGGGGTTCCCCACAAGTCTCATTCCTCATCTCAGTCACTGGAACCAGGCTCCTTTGAAAGTCTGACCCTAAAATTATCATTTCCCTCACTCTCTCAGATGTTTGGAATCCCTCTGTAATCCAAATTTCATACAGCAGAAGTAGTGCTGGTTTCAAAGGAAAGCAGAGCTGAAAGGTCAAAGAAATCTCAAGCTGTGCTGCCTCAAGCCTTTTTTCTTCCAAAGGAGTGGCTAATGACTTGTTCTTTGGGAAGACTGGAAAGAGATCAAATATGAAGGCATGATTAAGAGAAGAAAAATCTTTCACACCAATTACAGCTTCCATGCTTTTGGCTAGAATCCATAATCCAACTCCCAGGGCAGTCCAAAGACTTTTCAATTGCCTTATCATACTTTACAGGGTCAAAAGGATGGAAATATGCTATCAATTTGCTATTTTATAAGCTCAAGAAGAGAGAAATTGGATGGGCAGGCTGCCTCTAATTCTGTTCGAACATAATTGGCACTAAAAGTTTTCCCAGAAGAAAACAATTCAGGCTTCAAAATCTTCTGAGATTAGAGACTACATGCAAGCTATGTTTCTCTTTAGCTCCCCATCACTGGTGTCTCCATTGCCATCACAGCTCCACAAAAACTTTCAAAACACAAGACATTAGAGTAAAGCAACAAATTCCACCACTCTATGAAGCATTATGCTCTGCATGTTCTCATTTGCCAAGCCTAATAGTTTTTTCCAACGCTAGTTAGCATGGTCTTTATATTTGTCTACTGCTTCTTTGGCTTATACAGCTAAAATTGCTGACATCCATTCCAACAGTGTTCAAGGAGTTCTCCAAAGCAAAAAACTTGTGCATTTACTGATGATTGCCCAGTGACATGCAGAGTTTCAAATCCTGAAAATGCTCTAAGTATTGACAGGTGAGTGAGAAACATGTGAATCTTTGGTTAGAGCATGGCAATTTTAGTCAACAGAGCAAAGATGCACAGCCAAAGGGATTATATTGTGATGCTGTTGCTGTCATAGCTGCAGGAATATATATGCCTCTGCATAAATGCAGGACTTGAGGAGGAACCATCACACTTGCAGCTGCACATAGGAGAACCATAGGTTATGTACAGTGGTTGAAGCCTGCATCCCTCACAAGGCTTCTTTGCACTCCTGCACATTTGTGGTTCTACCACTTGAGCACAGGAGCCATTCAAAGGGTAAGGCAGGAGGAAAGGGAGAAGGAAGCACTCCAGTGATCTCAACAAGAACAGCTTCTGTGATAAAACATCCACGTGGCTGCTGTAATTTGTATTAGGAAATATCTTGTTCCACAAAAGTCAGAGATGACCTCATCTCATCTACATGATAAAAAGTAAATTAGAACCACCCATGCCTTTTGCTGAATGGATCATGAACAAAAAAGAAGTTGGACCGAAGAGTGTTTGGAGTTTTCCAAGCTCTTTGTTTTTTTCACTTACTGGCTTATATAGCTGTGATCAGCTATATATCAGTGTGTTAAAGAAGAGTTGAGCCAATATAGATCTTTCCAGTGCACTAGTAGTGACTAGATCTGTGAGCATGAATATAACCTCAAGGTGGCTGCTTCTTGATGTATTTCTATTCACTGTCTCAAAAGTCCTTTTCATCTCTCTTGTAAGAGTATGTACAGCATTCAGATTAAACCCTAGGATAAATTTCTCTTTCCACTTCACAGCCATTGAAATTATTTGGCCAGGTTACAAAGTAGTCCAAAGAATATGATCTAGAGATATCAGAAATGGTATTAACTTACTTAAGTAGTAAACATCCAGCACAGCCAAGATTACACACATCTTCAACCAAATGGCTAGGGTTGGGTTTTCCCCTTTAAGTAAACAACCATGCATATAGTTTGCCTTAACAGAATTGAAGAGGGTTACAAGTGGAATTTCCTTTTGAATTTCCTTACAAGAGGACTAAGACATCATTTCTCAATTACATTCTGCATTTTGGCAGTTGAGTGGTAGGAAAACAAACTTAAGAACATAAATGGTCCTGTGAGGGAGGAATACAGCAGGCAACAATCAGAATGTGGATTCGACTGCAGCTCTCTTTTTGAAATCAAAAGTTTCAGTCAAAAAATAATTGGAAAATGGATACTGAGAGGATGGACAGCCAGAAGGAAGACCTATAACTACTTCTCTATCTGTATTAAGAATCAGGTACTGATTACCTTTAACATACAGCACATTTTACACTGCAGCTCCAGGTCTGGGTTTTTGTTTTTTACTTCCAGCGCAAGGACATCTGTAATCAAGTTGGGGGACCCCAATGTGCTGACATGGTAGATGCACATAAAGCAGTGCTGCATACAGACAGGAGTCTTATCAAATGAGACAGACTCCCTGCCCTCCTCACCCCTGTGCTCTTCAGTAAGAAAATGGAAAACAACTATTTCTACAAAAATGCATCTGTGGACCAAACAAAGCTGAAAAAATAAAGCCTTGTGTAATATCTTTTTAAAGTTGTTTCCAAAATGAGGAATGTTATTACATTTTACAAGCTAAGCTTCGAGTGACAAGCAGAAATACTGCCAAGCAGTACTGGAAGCGCCTACAGTTAATGTTTAAAGCACAAGGCAGAAGAAAGCTTTCAAATTTAAGCTGAGATACAAATTTGCTCTGTGACTTGAAGCAATGTCTTGTCCTCCTTGTGTGTGCCCAGCTGGAAAGTGTAGCAATATATTAAGAAATACGAAAACAAAAAACAGGTCTTCAACGAGATCCAGATGCTCTCTTAAACTGCCCTGCTCCTTAAACACCTTCCAAACCATAGCTAAAGAGAAATACATCTGACAGCTGAGTTTTAAAGATAATTCTATGGTTTCACATGCATGGTTATTTTCCAGCAATTAGAAGTTAACATACCTCTTCCTGAATTGGAACAATAGGTTCTTCTATCCATAATAAAGGTAATTAGAACAGAACTGCTGTTCTAATTGCTGCCACCTCAAGATTAAAGGATCAAATACTTCATGATTCTCTGTTTACACAGTAACTTATTGTGTGGTTTATCTTGGCTAGGTAATGTGCATGCTGAGACTGCCGCTCATTATATGACATTCAATCTTTTCACTGTTACCATGTTCTTTTTCAGGCTTCTAACTCTGTGCCCTTTTTTGAACTTTATATGGGGTTTTCTCATCTTTACCTGGTAAGATCACGTCACTTGACCAAAGAAAGTATATTTTTCTTGTACATACATACAAAGTGATTGAAACTAAGCCTGATCATTCAAGACATCATGCTCATAACAGTGTCATTATTTCTGTGTGTTTCAGTCAGAGCTTTAGCTGAATACTCTTTCGTCTCCTGCACAAAAAAATAAGCAGAAAATGTGAGAAAGCTATAGGACTGATTGTGTAACTAAAGCCTGATAGCATAACAGAAGTGGAAGAAATTAAGTTTACATTAACATCTACAACTGCTGCTCTAGGTCTGTAGTGTTTGACTTTGCTACGGCAACTTTTTTGTGTAACTTTTGTAACAAGTATTTGCAGCACATGCTACCAAACGCTACTCCTCATGCAGAACATGTTTGTCAATTTTGTTGACTGAAATTGCCCCACTAGGAACTAGAAGTGGTGAGTGATGTAAAGAACACAGTCTGGGGCTGCCTTCAGAAGCAGTCTCTTCTTAGATGTTGAGGAAATGGCTATGAAGCCTTTATTGCTGTTGAAGTAGTTTTCTACCACTACTGAAACTGCTTAAGTGTGATACCTACAGAGCAATGCCTTACTACAGACAGATCATCCATTAAAATGAGGATTTCCTAATGCCTACCTTAGTGCAAGTGGAGACAATTGCTGCTGAGCACTGCTGGTGTTCTTCAGGGTAATAATCTTGCCTCAACAGGAAAAAATCCTGGTAGACTATTTTTGCCCCTTTCTTTGCAAAAGTTACAAGCACAGGAAAGGCCAGGAAAAATATTTCTCTCTGAACTAATTTTAAAAATATCTCTTTGCTAGGTAGGCAGAGTACCCCACGTGTTCTTATTTCTTGTTGCTGGAAACAGCATACACCAAACTGAGGAGATTTTGAGCTCATCAGAACTGCACAAGATAACGGGCATTTTCTTAAAAAACACCATCATCACTTCAATAAATTAGCAGCTCACAGCTGAAATAACAGAACATGGTTGCTTGCCAAAGGACACGGAGAATGTTAAAACATGCTAGAGATGACGTTGCTAAGCGACAAATGACAGAAGAATCAAGGGAATTAAAACAGAATCATACCTACTGTGTCTTAAGTGAAAGTGCAGTCACTGTAGGTAAGCTGAGATCTCTCAGAAGCCCCAAGGCACAGTTCTGGCCATTTCATAGGAATATGGCTTCTCACATCCAATTCCATACATTACTGCATATGGTCCCGACATGTCTCCAGCTACAATGCCACATCTCATTGCCCCCTAGTGGCTGTGAGTATTTAATGCCTTCAACCTTTACTCGAGGTGGGGTCAAATTGTTTCAGAAGGGTATTTTTTTAATTCACTCATTATTTTAAGACCAGTCCCTTACCATAACATTGCATGTGAATGTTGCACAACAACACAGCAGCTTGAGCTTTCATGGGTTCGTGAACATGACTGAAAATCATTATTCTTTTTCCCCAGAGTCAAAAAAGCTGTAAGACACAAAACCAGCAAAACCAGTAGCTAGATTTCCACATATTAGAAATGTCCCATGTAGCATATTGCTAAAGCAATTCCTTGACTCTAAAGCAATATGAAATCACTCGTAAATAAGCCGTGTCAGAGGGCATTACTCCCATGAGTAAACCCCTGAAAGTTACAACACAGTTCCTCATGGCAGTCAGGCAGATTTTGAGACCCCCAAGAAAGATGTGAGGTATAGAATGATAAAAGTGCATGTATATAAAAAGTAGCTACTTGCACTGATACTCGCCTTGCCTTGATGTAAGACACTTAGTTCTCTTCTGGCTACAAGATGCGATACGATTGTGGACAGAAATACTGGAAGTTAAACCAGTGAATGTTAATTTGAGAAAAGGCACCCTTGATGCATCCTTCTAGCTTAGGAAGGCCACATAGCTAAGCACAGCCACCTGAAACTGGATCTGTATCTCAGCAGTTGCCTGATGCCTGCATTTTATCATAAAGAAAAATGCCAGGGATTACTAGAAACAATTCACAGGCATTTATTTTGAGACTTTCATCTCTGCTCTGCCTATGTCTCACTAAAATTAAAGTGCAAGAAGAAAATGGGTACAGGCTAAGAACAAGCTCCATTTTTATAATAGCCTGAACCGACTCCTAGAATCCAACATAGCTTTCTTATAGAAACATAAAAATCACTTCATACTCCTTTACATGTTTAATTTGCAAGCTTGCCTACCCCTAAGCCCCTAAGAACAGGGCAGTTGAATAACTGTGGCCAGAAAATTGACAGTTCCCTTTCCCAAAAAATGGTCTTTTAGAAAACAAAGTCAGCTGCAAATACCAAATTGTGCAAGTGCCCACTGGAAAGAATAGAATCATAGGTTTGATCTCACTCCACCCATTCATTTTGGGCAGAACTTGTCCAGAAGAGTTACTGGTTTTGACCTCAGTTTCAAGAGCACAAACCTATACAATCTTCACTAGAGCCTTTGATGTCAGTGAGGTTATTATGCCTAACTCACCCTAATATAACCAAAATTTGAATCTAGTCCAAGGGTAAGAAACATCTTTTAAATTAGGCTCCTCTCTGTGCAGGTTCATAGCTGCACCACAGTGCCTGTTCCCTTCATGTCACCCATTCCTATGACTTGGAGTATTTCATTGTTTCCTTCTAACCACAGTGGAGGATTGATTCTCATCGTCATAGTTAATTGTGGGACTTTGCTCAGTGAAGGAAACTTTTCTCCCAGCTTTCCCACATGATCTCATTTACCTGCATTCTTATTGCATACACCTACAGCTAGGCAGAACCAAAGAAACCTACCGGGCAGGATAACCTACATTTTCTCTGAGTCTGGAAAGTCAATGAGTATTTCTGAAGTAAAAAAAAAAAATAAAAAGAGTAGAAAATGTGGGTTCTATATGCTTTGGTGCTTTTATACTATTTAAAAACAGGATTCCCCCGCTTCCAAGGCCAGAGGGACTAATGTAAGTCAAACTATTTGGGGAATGTGACATTACATTAATAACAGAAAGAGTGATGAAGTAGGAACAGAAGAAACTAGATGAGGGCAACAGAAAGCAAGTTCATGGTTGTTCTGGCTGCCAAAGTATCTTCCCATATCTCCCTCTCCTGACCTTTAGTGAATTATAACTCACACTGTTCTTTCTCCGTGTGCAGCCATACTGAACACTTACTTTCCTCTGCCTTGAAGAACAAGTTCAATACAGGAAAACCAAACAGAAGCAGACAGGCAGAGCCATCACTAGTCACAGAGCAGATCCTCTCTAGAAATAAGCTGTGCACTATTAAAAAGCATACTGTAATAAAACCTTTAAGTGAGTCTTAATTGACTTTGAAACACATAATAACCCACTTTCCTACAGACAGCAATGAAATGGAGTACTAAACACTACAGTCAGAACATAGATGCCTTAACAATTTTCTATTCAAATAAAAACAAAGGACATTTGTCCACTATTCACAGGTTGCCATATGAAGAACTCATTCCCACATTTATGTTATAGACTGGCTTACCTGAGCTGAAAGGTCTTAGGAAAGTAAAATAAGATAAAAAGCTTGTTGGAAGTTGCTAGAGAGAAGGGAATGAAATCTACCTAAACTTTCACTATTTTACAAGTTAATACTAGACAAGACTTAACTTCTCATCTGGGATTAGGCCTTTCCACAATCCTTGCTATTGTCAGAGGTCCTGTCTCTGCCATGTACGAGTGGCTGCAGTGGTGCAGAGATCAGCTAATTTAGCTGTGTCCCCACAGACTTGCTAAGCTTGGCACTGGCGAGAGATCAGCTTTATAGTTAATCTAAATCACAAACACTGCTAGGTATCTTCACCACCCAGCACTAATCCACCTATTGGCACCCTGCCTAGGGCTAAACTGGAGCACTTTAAACCAGGACTGCAAATGGATTTCTATGGAACTGGTCATTATAGACCTACATCCTGAGGGGACCCTTCCTTCTTTGAAGAATTTGGAAGTAGTCATTTAAGGCAGCTGGTATTTGTTGTGCAGAAAGCAAAGCAGCATTAACTCAGGAAATTAATCAGAGTCTTGTTTGCTTTCTATACCAGGCTTTATCCATTAATTTGTACTTGCTGCAGAAACCCTGTAAGTCACATCAGCAACTGAGACAGCCATTGTGGAAGCCTGATAACAAAAGAGAGTTGGAAAGCACACAAGCAGTGATAAAGAAAACAAATGAAGGTTATGGTATCACAAAAGGAACTTTCTCTGCATGGCCAGAAAACAGAGTTCCTTTACAATAGTACTTCTTCCTTGTCTAGCAAGTGGTTTGTACTATCAATTGTAGAAGCTGCAAACAAACCATATGAGCATATCGCAATGTACTTATCAAGCAAATATCACCATTTTATATGTGTAAGTACATGATTCAAATATGTGTAAGTTAGCAATGTCCTGCACAGTGCTCAAGAACAAGGTAGTAAAGGTGCTGCAGCACCACATGGAAGACAAGACTGTTTTGCTAAATGTGCAATACTTAGGATCAAACTTTATAATAATACATAAAACCAATTATATTTTATCAATAAAATGGTAAGAAACAATCTGCCCAAAGCCATTGTGCTGCTTTCCTGTGAATTTCTGCCTGAAGTTTAGGCCAACAGAAATGCTGTGCTGAGAACTGTTGCCACACAATTCTTGCTCATTGGGCAGTATGATTTGTTGCACCAGCCTGTTTAGTTCTGCTTTATCCTCACTACCTACTCCCCTGAACAAGGGTTTGTGGGACATTTGTACTCCAGTAATGCATCATAGTAATAATAGAAGATGACATATTTGAATCTACATTGACTATCTCCACCTGTGTCTGGGACAGACAGGCACTAATAGATTCAGCTTTAATGTTTCAAGGCATTACTGCTCTCAGCTGCCCACTCACCTCTTTGCCAGAGGTGACCACCCCATGGTGAACACATAGAGTCCTGCAGCTTCTTAATTTGCAGTTTTGCAAACTGAACTGCAGTCGTTCACTTCTCTAACTCCTGCAACGTAAACTTCTGCAGCAAGATGGGGTAGGTAGACACCTGAGACTTGGAACCTAACAAAACATATGCCTTAATCTGGCTGAATTCATCCATCACAGCCAGAAGGGTCAGTATTTCAGTGACAGATTTCAGATATACACCCCAAACAAACAGAAGTTCCTTCTGACATGAAGCTACATAAGAGCTAGGAAAAGTTCTTTGTATTTTCTATTTGATCACTAAACATATCAAACTTTTTTCTTCTGTGTGGTGTTTCCACTCTAGGTCTATGCAAAAAGTGAAGCCATGTAGCCTTCCATTTCAAGCACCTTGATATTCTCCTGTAGTACAAGTCAAACTAGCCCTAACCCAGCAAATAAGTATTTCCAGTCTTGCTGCTTTCTCTATAGCATGGCCAAAAGTAATGACATCACAGTCACAGTTCCAGACACTCCAGAGATGATGGGAAAGTATAAACAGTGCTCCATCTGCAGTTCATTTGCTGTTGCTATAAAAAAAAAGAAAAAAAAAGAGAGCAAAACAAGGCTTTGACTGATGGTTGGTTTCCACAGTTCAGTGGCAACAGCTTGCAAATGAACTATTTCAGGCAAGAGCTGGTGGCAGTTACTTGATAAAATGCAGCAGTTCTGATAACACATGGATATTTTTTAATGTGGACTTTGTAAACGAAAGCATTCAAGGACAAACTTGTCAGGTCAAATTTGACCCAGGTGCTGGATGTGTAAAAGCAGAGGGGTAGAGATTACTGCAGGAAAGATTAATGACACTATTAACAGGAACATGTGCAGCTACGTAGCTGTGCACATGGAAAAGTTTTGTTTGGAGGCATAGTAAATAAAGCCTGGGTATGCTCTAGAGATACTTTTGTTCTTTATGCATACAGAGATGTTTTGTCTCAGAACTATTAGAATATACTTGAGTTCCTATAAGCAAGCTTTAATTTTTTTGGTTTTTTTTTTACCTGATGAATCAGTCACCAGGTGAAATCAGCACAGGTCTGCATCGAAATACACTCTATTTAATACACTCATTATCCAGCTATCCTGTACTGACAGTGAAAAGTTCTCATAATAATATGCACAGCTGCTCCCTGTAACGTAACGTTTTTCATCTGCTGCAACACAGTGTGTGATATTTTCAATTATTATCATTTCAAATATGTAAAATTGAGCTCTGATTCTCCTGAGGAAAAACATTTTATGGTTCATCAGATGTGAAGTACTAATGTGTAAAGAACACAGTCCTTGTGTCAACAATAAGTAGACTTCAAGCAACTGGGGACTGTATTCTTACCTCGTGAAGTCAGCCAACACTTTTCTAACATCATTACTTCAGTCATTTACCTTGGCTGAAGAGATGGTATCTGAGGGAGACAGGGCCACCCAGAGAGAAGGGGCAGGAAAAGCCATTGATCTTGTTGCCCAATATGCTGAGTAATTAGAGGGGTCTTCCTCATCATTCCAGTGGGACAGCACTTACTAGACAGGGGGCCATAGTCTCTGCTTGCACTCCTTGGAAGCTCTGGACACCCCTGTCTGATGTTTAGCTTGCTGTCAGAGCTTTGTCCCAATATTCAAAATGGTTAAGTATCTGTAATCAAAGCCAGATGGTCTTTGCATTTACGCAGTTGGTTAAATTCAGCACTACAGCCAAATCTCAGTATCACTTGACTAAAGTTCTCCCCTCCTCAGGATGACATTATCTACTGAGGTCTTCTTCAGTCTTCCCTGAGTTTGCAGAGGTGGATAAATCACTCAGTCAAACACAATCAGCTTTGGAATCTGCTAAACAAAGGAGCGTCTTTCTTCTTCATCACCCCACAAGTCTCATTTTGTTTAAGTGGAAATGCTTTGTGACTAAAACTGTATATTACCAGAGCAACATCCTGTTCCAAGGCCAGCCCATGAGGATTGCTCCTCGCTCCCAGGTTCTCAGTTTGCAAAGTTCCTGAATACACATAAGCCTTACTCTCTTCAGATTAGGCTGGACTCTTCCACTAACTCCGAAGACTAGGCTGTGCTCAAGACTTCTCATCTGCAGAATGGTGATTTGTTACACCACAGAGGTGTGAGAAACATGAATCCAAATACTTCCCAGGTAGTCTGAGATTTTGAAGAAGGGTAGGTAGTGGCTACCTGCACAAATGCACCAGGTAGGGGGGGTTACTGTCCCTTTTGTCCCTACTGAAAGTCCCTGTCACGCAATGCAGCCATATCTGCATGTTGGCATTTCACATTTGACTGGAACTGCTTTTACTCCAGAACATTATAGGAAGGTAAAGACCCTGTTGGTGTTTAAAGTTCAGTGCTGCTTAGCACTGTTTATCTCTCAAGTACCTTTCAGAGCTCCTAACTGAAAGTGTGACATTCTCTACTAATTCATTAAAATATTTATTATCTAACTATGAACTTCTGCATAACTTGGTCTTAGTCGTAGCCTTTCATTTGTTCTTTTCACAATAAGCAACTGGAATTGCCTCTTGTGTGTTTTCTAAACAATTCATTCATTCATACTGGATATAATGTCTCCTTTCCACAGAAGTGGGAACTGCTTGCCACAGCCCTTGTTATACATGGCAGAAACGTAGCAGTATGAATGAAGGCAGTGACGCCTATTAAGCAGTATGTTATGTTTTGTCTGGGTATGAAATTTCAGAATATCTGCTAAAATCTACCTCTCCTTTCCTCGTAATTATTTACATGGAACCACGAGGAGACAGCATGTCATAATACTCATTCATACTTGCAAACCACAAACAAGGAGAAAGCTGAGCCAGGACTAATGCAAACAGACAGACAAGTACATCTGGCTATGAATAAACAGCCAGGTTTTTGCTTCCTCTCCTCGAAACTTTCTTGACTTGTGTTTTGTTCTACCTCAGTTTATTCTTTCAGAGATAGAAACAGCCTGCTTTGGTACTTGTGTAACTTTTACAAGCATCCTCAACGGTGTCAGAAAAGACTTAAAGTGTAGTTAGAGCAAAAGTAGAACTAATTTTTAGAGCTGATTGATAACCCCTTGCTGTATAGATGAGTAATAGGTTGAAGAAAGGACTCATAACCGTGTAATCAGTTCTACATATACATATAGTGGGGGTGAGAAGTCAGACACTATGGGAGCTGAGTTAAACCCACGTTATGAATGGCCAGGTGAACCTAAGTTGCTTTGCCCATCTGTAGCACTGGCAGTGTTTTGGTAGGGAAGGAGCAGCTAGCTTTCAGACACAGGGCCAGAAATGTACTCTCTCACCAAGAATAGGAACAATATTAAAAGAAAATGCGAGAAAGCCCATTTTCCAACACAAAAATGGCACCAGACACCCACAGGCTGAGAGGAGTCTAACCAACATAAAAATTCATGATAGGAACTGCTTCACAAATCACAAGCTGGTGGACCTTGGATCAAGTCTACAGATTACGATATATTACTAGCACTAGCTACACATGTCAAGATTTATTCACTCTCCACCTAACAAATTTATAGAACTGCTTTCACCATGAGCGGGTGGGATTCCTCATGCTTTTTACCATTCATCATTGCTCTTTTCATGTTGGAAGCACCCTGCACCATAATGAAAGAGTATATCCATAACAAATTGAATCAAACTGGAAATGATGTTTATCTGTTGAACAGGCTTGGTAAATTAATATTAGAAACCTTCACTTTATCTTCTCTGTCTCCAAACCATGATAACTTGTTGTCTATTTATTTTTAGAGTACAATAAAGAGTCTAGTTTACTGTTCTCTGAAGTTATTCAGAACATGGTCATTCATCCTTTTTTAACAAAACTGCCACAGAACATCACAAAAACATTTACTGAAGAATGGTAAGCAAAAATAGATGTAGGATTTACTAGTAACATTTGTCATAGATGAGTAAGTACATTCAGTATTTCTACTTACTCCTCTAATCCTAAATCTATGTTGCAAACAGAGTGCTCAGAGATTTATTCCAAATGGAATTAATTTGCTCAGAATTCTGTCAGTTATGTTTAAAAGCTTCATCTAGAAAAAGCTGCCACAAAAAGGTAGAAAACAAATGTTATCTTTTTTTTTTTTAAAGAAAAAGTTCTCTGCTTGTGATTGTAATTGATTATTCTAAAATTAAATCATATGTGGCAGAAACATGAGGGCTATTTACAAGCTAAATTCTACCAGAAAGATAAAATCTAATTATGACCTATAAGTTTCAGTGGCCTGTATGTGGTCTTTATTTATTTTGTTAATTACAATAATTTAACATTTATTCATAGAACTTAATTCTGTAACTTTTCCTGTCATGTTTCTTAGTTATATATCTCATCTCTTTTCTAACTGAATGGACTGAGCTTTCTTAGAGAAAGGATTTCCATAGGTTGTTCACAGATCCTTCAGTGGCACCTCTATGGCTGTTCAATTAATCTGTTATGTGAACAAAGCAGTATTTCAAGAAAAGATGAAGGTTTGCACATCTATTCAAATGGGAATCCAGAGTTCTTTTGCTTTGAACACACAAGCTTGCAAGTAAAAAACTCAGTCATCGAACACAAACAAGAATGCTTTTCTACAGCTGGACCTGTGCGCACAGGCACTCAGACATACATAACTCTCCCAAACTCGAAAAATCTCCCAAATTTGTAAGATTAAGAGCTATTTTGTCAGGTGGCCTTGAATGAACTGGGCTTACCTCCAGAAAGGGACCAAAGAGCAAAGTTAAATCATATTGGGAGGTTTTACACTTTTTGTGTAAGAAAACTTATCTTTCCGCTACATTTACCTACCTCAAACAATGAGATGATCATAAATCCATCTGCCTTACTATAGGAGAAAATCAGAGATTATTTATATCCAGAGCTTTGAATATTTACTGCCTAGTAACACAGGACAAGACTAAGGAGAAAAAAAGGAGAGAGCCGTTCATAGTTATCTGGTAAGTCGGTGCCTTTTCCCCATCCTGGAAAGTTTTACAAACAACTGTTGCTTATTACTTCCTGGTTTTGAGACCTCATTCGGAAATCATTGGTTTGAAATTTGGTTTGAAGAAGTTTGCCAAAAAAATAATAAAACGTTAGGATATGCACAGATGATTGTAAACAAATAGTATGATACGTCAGGAAGAATGATGGAGGAAAGTAATGAAAGACAAGCATCTGCCAGGCTTTACAGAGTCCTGTCATAACTGGTACAATCGTAGTGAAGTTCTCCTGTTACTAACTCAAGCAAAGCTGCAAGAAGCAAAGCTGTCAGTTTTTATTTTGTGCTGAAAATATCTCAAGAAGGTATTTTTCAGGAATTTATCATAATGAAGAAAACCTGCATTTCCCTACTTGCACTCTCATTGTGGTTTTATTTTAAAGTAAAATTATTCAGATTAGATAGTTTTGTTAAGAATTTTTTCCATTACGGGAGAAAGAGACAAATGTCCCAAAAAGGATTTAGTAGAGGCATCCAAGATCTGCTGTTGGAAAGGGCTAATGGCAAGCTAAACAGATCTTGAATGTCAACCCATTTTCTTCAGTGCAGTTAGGCTTGGGTAAACTTCAGCAAATTCAAGTGTGTGCATACTCACATCCTTCTGTTTATGGAGAGTAATAACTCTGGAAGAGGTGATGTATTGTGACAGAGAATAAATGCAAAACTGTATAAGCAGATTTCATTGTGGTTAGCAGTCCTTAGATAAAACTTTTGTGTATCCACATAGTGCCAACCTCAGTAAAGACAGGATTGAACAAAACTGAATGTAAAGCCCAAACCAAGGATCTAATTCTATGTGAATATACATCATATAGATGCAGGATGCAAGCCTTTTCAGTGCTAATCTGGGTTTAGAAAGCTCAAGATCTGGCCCCTGTATGTGAGTGCAAATACAAGCATTTAGTTCAGTTTTCTGCAAATCAAAGAATGCACTAAACTTCACCATTATTATTTCTAAATGCTTTTAATTAACCTCAGAACAAGCTGTAGCCAAAAGGTCATGATTTAAGTGCTTTCCATGACAGAGATGCAGCTCCGAGGATAAGTGTGTTTTTGTGTTGCCAGGGGAACCCAAATGTGCTATGGCACCAGTCACATTTGTAAAAACAAGAAACAAAGCAGAAGTAGGTACTGCTTAATGAAAAACATGAGAAGATTAAATCGAGGTCTAGAAGACCATTAAGCATAAAAGAGAGGGAGAGGCACAGCATTTTAAAGAGTATTTTAGAAGAGTGGTATAATGTTTATTTATAATATTTATTAAGATTATATTTAGTTATTTCAGAGGAAAAGTTTAAACACGAACTATTGCCAGAAATTGCTTAATGGAAGGACTAATGATGCTCTGAAGGGACCTCAGAAGACTGACAGGAAATCAGTGGAAAACTGTGGACAGTAGATCTTCTACTATCTTTTCTTACAAATCCAGAGATCAGGTGAAACTTTCTTCACTTCAGATTTTGTTATAAAGCAGGCCTTGACAGATCTGTCAATCTTATATGCACAGTTGTGCCATAGTTTACAGTAATCTTCTCTGTTTACAGGGTAATATGAAAATCCTTGAAATCTGAAACTTAAAGACTTTCTCTGCTGTGAAGTCACTACTCTAGATCAGAACCAAAAGTTACGGGTCAGGGCCTAAGCTGATAATAAATATGATAAATGCCCATTTATCTCCACGGAGTAGATAATCTATAAAAGATGTAGAAATCAATATCAAGTAAACAAGTTTTTGAACAGCTTGAGTAGAACTATGTAATTAATTGAATTTTTTGCCAACTGATCACACTATATGTCACTGAGTGACACTGAAGTATTAAGTGAATGTAGTCAAGCTTAACCTCAAGCAGAGTTTCAAATTCAAAATTTCACTTTCTACATTTTGAAACAAAACATTTTGACCAGTCACAGTGAAACCTACTTTCTTGGGTGAAAGCTATTTGAAAGACACAGCCTGAGGTTATTTAACAGTATCGTAGCCCTACACTGAGGTTTTTTTGGTGCACAAGGCATATGTTTGAAAATATTTCCATAGGGACAAACTTCATGACAGATCATTTCTTTAGAGAGTAGCATGATGGCATTAATACACATGAATCATCTTACAGTAATTTATCATACATACTTTAATGTGTAACTCTGCTTTTAGTACTCTAGCCCAATGCACCAGACTTTTCATTCTGCTACGTTTGACGTGTGCTAGACATGTGCAATAAATATGTTTTAAAAGTGTTGTAGAAGAGGGGAGAACACAACATTGTTTCTTTCTCATTATTCATGACTTGTTCCATGTAGGAATCAGCTTGAATCTCATTTTTCCTTCTCAGTTTCACTTTACTTTTACATGCTCCAATAGCATTAGTAACAGAGGATTTAAAGCTAAATGAGGGACATTTTAGTTGAGCTTACTATAAAGAACAAAGTATAATCCATAAAGATTGCAATTTCTGACTGTATTGTTTCAATATTACATTTCTGTAATTGAATTAACTTTAACAGTACTACACCAGCATGTAACTAAATCGCACACCGATGGATCATTCCTGGAGCAGATGAGCTTGTCCCAAGCCAGTTCCCCAGCTGCTACGTGCCAGCACAGCCTTGTTGAAACTGAGGCAATGAGCTGATGATCTGTTCCACTGGATCATACTCTGATGTATTTGCATATATATATATATATACCTCTACCAATATGGTAGAGCAGCATTAAAAGTATAGCCTGAGAAGAGTCACAGGAGAGCTGGCCCAGTAGCCATCCCCAGCCTTGGTCAGTCATGGGTATTGAAGAGAAAAGCATTAGAAAGTACAAATGTACCAGGTGAGCTTTCTCTTGTAGGGTTCCAACTTTACAATGAACAATTAGTGACTTAGTGACCTCTCAAGGCGCAGTTTGCATCCAACTCATCATACTTTGTACCTACTGATAGTCCTGCTCTCCTGACATTTCGTAATGTTTTATGAACTCCTTTCTATTTTTTGACTTCCACAACATGCAATTGCAATGACTCCCACAGCTGTGTGAAAACCAGCTCCTTTTCATGTATTTTTATCCAGCTGTTTGATGGTTTCGTTGAATCCTTACTAGTTCTCATCATAAACAGTAAAATACTGCCCCCCCCCCCAATTTCTTAGCTACCTCTTTCTCTTTCTAACATCTCCTTCCCACTGAGATGCCTTTAGAGCACCCTGTGACTCAGCCACCCTTTTTTCCCCTTCCCCCATCCCAGTTGAGTATGTATTGCTAAAGACATACAGCCCTGACCAGTCTGTGCTTTATGCCTTCTATAACCATTACTACATACAGGGTAAACGAAGTGCAGAGCGGTTGCAAAGCAATCCTGATTCAAAAGCATTTTATACCCAAATGCATGACATAATATATGTTTAATGATACAGGAACCAACCACCACTGCTTGATAGAAATCTTCCTTTCTGTTATAGGACCATGGCTTGAGCTAAGCTAAGGTAAGCTTACGCATCAGTCTCTTTTCCCCTCTCACTGCCCCAGTTCTTCTGCAGCTTTTTCTTCCCCCTTCTGCTTCTTTCCCTCTTGTTATCAGCATATAAGAAACAAAAACTGGTAAGATGGGACTTAAATTATAAGACTTGTCTTCTGTATTTACTGTTGTTTGCAAAAAGTGGGACTGGTCCTGAGGCTAGGTGACTGGTGCTCCCTTAGTGATTGAAGAGCATGTAGAAGAGCAATGTTTTCCTACCTATTTTCCTGGCTTTCTTAAGCAAACCTTATTCTCCTGACCCTTAATGCTGTTTCTCTGTCTTTGCTACTGATGGGTCTGGGTGAGCACTAGTTTTAAGATCTGGCAAAGATCTGAAAAAGATAAACAGAGTAACATAATAGTAAACTGCCATGTGGTTTTTATTAACTTCCACCTGACATTCCAGAAGTTTAATTAAATTTCTCCAATTTTGGCTGTTGCCAGGAAGTGTGGTGGAACACAGTGGGATCACCTAAGTTTCAGCAGTCCTTACTTGACATGAGGCATAGCAATGCATTATGGCACTGGGGGAAGAGGACATGCTGCAAAGTCCTTCAGAAAGCCAGAGGACATAACGAAGGCCGTAGCACATCTTCATCCCCATAGCACACAACACTTATTCTATTCTCCTCACATCATTTTCCTTGGACTGGTCTGACATTTTTTCAACATGATGCCTGTTGGGTAACTGGAATATTTAGATAACAGCTCCAAGCAGCGTTACAGCTTTTGCTTTTCTGACAGCATTGTTTCCATACTCACCTTAGGGGTATTCTGAAAAAAAACCCCACCAACATTGTAGAAGGATGGTATTGGGAAAAACGAAAGGTATTTGTTGTCAGCATGAAAATAATCATTCTTCAGATATTCATTTATTAACCTATCTTAGTCTCTTCATGCACTGCATGTAGAATTAGCAACAGATTTCCCAAAGCTTAGTAACAAGGTAATCTCTGTTTCTTTTCTGTAAGGCCTCTGTTTTGAAGACATCTCCCTGAACTTTGTGGAATCATACTGAGATTCATAAGACTAAGGCAAGATTAAGTGATGAGACTTGTGTCTGATCAGCATTCAAAGTCTTTTTCAAAACAAATCCAAAGTAGTTCACCATAATCCCTGCCTGCGGCAGGGGCTTGGAACTAGGTGATCTCTTAAGGTCCTTTCTAACCCAAACTATTCTATGATTCTGTGCATATACTAAAAGATCTATAACCCCAACTTGATAATCCTCTATCATACATTATGGAATGATTCTGATTTCTGGCAAGCCAGGTACATAGAATACAAAACTCCTACAAAATTATAAAACACAATTCACCTTATGGACCATTTGGTTAATTTTTCATGGTATTTTCCCATGTTTTCATGCCCCTTTCGTGTACATAACTATGGCATTAAATCTGTGCCCAAGGCTGTAAGAGTGACTGCAAAGTAATGAATCTAGATGTCTTCCAATGGATGGGACCAGGCAAGATATCTATGTGAAATGCACCCAATTTAGTACAGTTTTCAATACCTTCTATTACTGAAAACTATGAAGAAAGCAATCAATTACTATCAAGTTGCATTCTGGTAGATTATATATGCAAACTGGACACTCAGTTCTCATACTCTTAGCAGATGGCTATAACATTGACATTGCCAGACAAGCTAGAATTTTTTGCATAATATTCTTTTTTACTAGGTATTTACAGCTAGACTGAAAAGGCTGTCTTTTCTATTTAGTATAGATCTTCCCTGTGGATGATTTTTTCTTCTAGAGAAGAAGACAGAAAGTGTAATCTTGCAATTGTGCACTATACATAGTCCTACTAGTGAAGACCTTACATGTAGGTATTTGTTTTGGTATAGAAAATCGGTAAGAAAGCCAAAGAAGCAATATGAGGGATGAGAAAACCAGGGCAGAAAATAAGGAATATGAATTAAAAAGAAAACAACTATGAATTAATTATAAAGGAGAGCTACTCAGCTAAAAGAGTTTATTTCTAGCCTTTTACCCATAGGATTTTTCCAATGATAACATAGCATAAGCAGTAATAAGACCTTGCTGAATGATATTGCAGACAAATTATGGAAAAGAGATCAGATCCTCTGAGTCTGGGGGGATATTTCATGACTTGGTGCATATGTGCTGAATGCTTGTCATCCTATTCATGTCACTATGACTTTCATAATGTTCATGAAACCTTATAATTCTATATAACCAAAATGAGCACTAATTTACTTTCTGTACATCTCACATGCTACAAATAATCATACCATGTATTTAAATGTTATATTTAAACTTAATGAACTGAAAACCTATCAATGTTAAACCAATGAAATAAGTGTAATCAAAAATAGCATCAATTATTCACATAACCTCTAGAGAAACCTAGGCTGATATTGTCGTAATGTTTAAAAAAGAAAACTATCTCCTCTAAAAAACTGAACTGTTGCTAGAGGTACTGAGAAAATTGTCCTCCAGTTACCAGAATGTAACCCAAGAACTGGTACAGAACTTTGGAAGTGAATGCAGCGGACTTCAGATAGCAGATCTGGTGCATTATTTGTTTTATTTATTCACTTATTTCAAAGCATAGATTCTTTAAAGTAGAAAATATTGTGTCCTATTTTATTATAAATATTGCTATAAATCACAAGTGATTACTTCAGAGTAAAAAAGTCACAAATATAAACCTAGCATAAGGACTAAGCATTATTTTGTACCATATTCTACATTTAGATAGTAGCTATTCTATAAACACACTGGATGCAATTTCACAGTCCTCAGAAGAAAAGGCAAGTGATCTGGTTTTAATTTCAGGGTTTCTACATTTATACCTGGGAACTGTACACCTTCAGGAATTATGGGTTAAGTGGGAGGAGAAATAGGAGCAACTTGCTTTGGCAGTTTAAAACAGAGTCCACTGATCACAGGAATAGGGTTTTTTTCCACATACTATGACTTCTCCAATGGGAATAGCTCACTGATACAGTGAGGACAAACGGAGCAACAAGTCTTCCTACAGTGTAAAGTCAGAACAGTAATGACTAGATATAAAAATCTTGTAATTTAATGCTTTGAAAGGACAAACATTTTGAAAGCATGTTTCCAAAATACATCTGCAAAATAGCTTGTCGTTTCCTTTTACTCATTGCTTCCATGAGACTTAGGGCATTATGCTTTATGGTTGCTCTGGTCTATGCAGAAACATTTTCCTGCTGTAAGAATGATAATAATTTTTTTGCAAAAGCATAAGCCATAGCCAGTGTGGCAGCACACCTCCAGCATGGATCCACTAAAACACTGCTCTGCGTCTTTGCAAGTGACAGCAGTACTATAACCTGATGCAGATATTTCCTCCTGATCCCGTGGTGTTCTAAATTAATTAGTATTGTACATTAAGTGTATGATATTCATGATCAAAGATCACTGTCATTACTATATATTTTTCAAAACCAATGATTAACTTATCAGCTACTCATGTCATGGATTTTAAGTCTGAATTACATACTGTACTATAAGAAGACATACGTATAAAAGCCTACCCCTCAGTTCTTAGTTATATAGGTTGCTGTTTTAAATGGGAATGACAGACAAAAGCCTGATCATAACACACAAGTAGACTTCTATACACACACACTTTCTTTTCCCCAGAAAGTTTGGAGTTTTGAGCTATGCAAGATGGATTAATGAGGATGTAGTTTTGTCTTTGGAGTTTACAATGTCCAGATTAAACTGAAGATATTTTCCGAAAGCATGTGTTATGTATTTAAGAAAAGAAGTTCACTGTGGGGTGATAGAGATCAACATTTTCTTTCCTGGAAGAAACTTTGTTTAGTTTCCATTAAGTAATGAGCTGCTAAAGGATTTGCTGCTACAAGAATCTGAAAAAAGACACCTTAAACACACTGAAGCAAAGCATTGTCCTGTGGGACAATTCCATAGAACAAATTGGTGCCAGTAGGCATTCCATCCTTAAAATATCAACTAGAAATAGCTAAACATTGAAGATATGTCCCAGAAACATTCTTGAGAAAATTGTTTTCCTGAAATACATAATCATGCTTATTTTTTTTCCATTCCAGTGTTTTTACTGGTTTGGTAGCCTTGACAGGAGGCATGAATCACAAACTTACAAGCAGACTGCATTCTGCATTCCTTTTTCTGGAGAAGTCAGGCCCTAGTGATTTTTGCAAGACAGACCAAGGTAATATGCAACAAAAGCGTTGCTTAAATGAGTTTCATTTATGTAAGAATGGGAAAATAGAATATTTCTATAGTTAGAGCTAGACAAAGAAAATGAAGAATGAAGGTAGTGTCAAAACCATGTTCTTTATTCTTTACTTAGCTAGGTATAATTTATTTAATAAAACCAATTAGTTTTAATGGAATACTCTGTGAAGTATTAATATTAGTAAACATGAGTGAGAAGAACAAAACAGAGAGGCAGCAGAGGCAGCTGAATTTCACATTGAGGAGATGTTAGTCAATGTACCACCCAGCCTTCTTCGTTCAAAAAATTACTCACTATTTGTTTCAACAAGATAACCAACGTCAATCCCAATTAAATTTTCCCGAGTGCTCAATATTTACAATTCAGTATCTGAGCTGTTTGCCCATCTCAATTTCTTGATACTGTTTCCTCATCCTGACTGGACAGCCTTCCAGACTAAATTTCTTTGAAACAAACTCTATCTCATCATTAAATTAATCTCAATTTAAGGTCCAACAATCACTTTCTGCAACCATGTTGTCACAAAAAGCAAATAAAAATGAGTGCAAGCATTTGCTGGGAAAATAATGAATATTTTTCTGTAATGTTTTTGTTGCTCTGCTCTTATCATACAGTCTCCTGTAAGATATACTAGCAGTAAAATGTAATAAACAGTTGACCAACACATACCCATTTAATTAGAAACATTTTCTTGGTGAAGATATGAGACTAAGACATTGCATATGTCCTCAGTTGTATGAGAGGATACAGTTTTTATCTAGCCACACAAGAAGATGTCATCTTTAGTTTTCAATTGTGAAAGTAAATTTAGCATGGTATCAAGCCATAGCTCCTTACACATCACCTTTCTCTGAAACCAGATCCATGTGGACATCACCTCAAAGCAGTGTTTTTAGGCTTACAGTTATGTTGTAAGGCTCTTGGGCTATAACAGCAATCACTAAAACCAACCCCAAACACCAAAATAATATTTCCTGATATTTTAATTCTATATGTTAAAGAAAGAGCGAAGCAATCTAAAATGTTGGGTTTAATGTTGTGCTTTCAAAGGTTACTCAGTTAAATGCATGTCAAGCCAAATCTTTCACAATTGCATTCTTAAGTTATAAGGTTCTTGAAGATACACTGCCTGTAATGATAAACAGGAGAACTTCAGGTATTTTTCAACTTGTACAAGTGCAAGCACCACACTCGGGAATAATAACCTACACAGAGACAAAACGGGGAAGAGCTAAGGAGGAAGAAATTCAGAGAGAAAAGAGTATAGAAATTATAGCTGACCACAGACCGGATGTGAGTTAACAACGACATGCTGCTACCAACACAGAAATGTCACTCTGGAATGCAGACAGCGTGCAAGTTAGCGGAGTAACCCTTTCAGTCTACTCAGCATTGATAAGGCTTTAACTGAATTACTGAGCCTAGGTCAGGGACCACACTTCAAGAAATTTATGAACTGGTCAGAGACAGCCCCAAAGATAGCAATAAAAATTATAAACAGTTTATAAAATATGAATTATGATAAAATATTGGAAAAGTGGGATTTTTAGCCCAAAAGAGCAAGGAAAGGCTTGATATCAGTCATTCAGAAGGCTACTTCTGTGTCTACAGAAGTAACAGGCTAAAATTCAAGCAAGTAGATTCAGATTACATCTTCAGAAGCATTTTATAATGAAAGGGCCATGAACAGCAAGAGTTTGTATGAGGTTTTGAGTCTGAAGATTTCAAGGCCCGCTGATAAGTGCCTCCCATGAAGGACCCAAAGGTTGTTGCTTTTGCCTCGGATTAGGTGACTTGAATGTTTCATCTAGCCCTATGATCTGTAGTTGCTGTTTGCTCTTTATACTGCTTAATTCAAAGCATTAAAGGTCATGACATACACCACACTGTGAAATACATTTTATTTCTGCTTCTTTACCTTCTACTTTCACTTTCTACTGAAGGCAAAAGACAAATTAGTATTGTTCTCATTTGAACCAATTGCTTTCCTGAAACACCAGCTTCTCAGAGGTGATCTAGAAACTTGAAGGCTCAAGCCTGTGAGACATGAACACTGTGGTCCTTATTCAGACACACAATTAAAAGCAAGGAAAGCCAAACACATACTTGTTGTTTAAGTATGTCAATATCTGGCAGCTTGTTCAGAAACCTCATTATCTTGTAGGATTGAGCCATCAGTGTTGTTCAGGAGACTAAGCTGTAGGTATTTCATTCAGGCAGATAAAAACCAGAAAACTGCATCTTGAACACTGTCCTAAATATCTTAATTTACATCTTCAAGCAATTGGTACAGCTCCAACTGAAAGGACAGAAATGATGTAGGTGACCACAGGAACTAAGAAAGATATTTTCTTGCATTACCAACAATGGCATTAATCCTTCTATGGGGATGACTAGAAAAGTTGGAGGGTAAGGAAAAATGTATTAATTTTTTCAAAACAGTCCAAGTATTATATCAAATTTCCATCCACAGCTCATTTGGAAGTATTGTAGGGAGTAGCTGAAAGGCATAAACTGTAATTACAAGTCACAACATGCCAACCCAACATGTGCATTGTTCAAGAAGTCATGCCAAATGACATCCCAAGCACACAATGTAGAACAAGGGTTTGCCAACAACTTAAATTTGTGATAAATTGTCTCAGTATTTTGTTTCACTTCAATATTAACATTGTTGGGAAAAAATGCCAGCCACTTACACAGGGTCTGGCTGCAGTCCAGGTGTGAAACAGTGATGAAGAGGGCTATTAATGAAAAATGCCAAGTCCTGAGTTTCGTGTCATTAATATTTATGACACAGTATGAAGAGCCTTATTTAAATGCCACTTTGTGTGTGGGTTGGAGTGGAGGAAGAGAGAGACTGGTCAAGGAGGAGAATTGCAGTATTTATGCTAAAGTGTCAAGGCATCTTGACAGGAAACAAAGCCCTTTATAGGCACTGGGTAGTAATAATTAGTTTAATGTTTGGATAGTTACACTTTACGCAACCTCTGATTTAATGGCATAAAAATCGTAAAAACTGACTATTCCATCCAGCTGCCAAGTGGAATGCATTTGGATGAGTATTTGGAAACCAAATATCATTTTTAACCATCATCTATTATTTTGGGCAAATTGCCTGAAGTGGACTGAACCTCAAATATTTATTTCATGCTGGCCTGCTTCTTCTGAAATGATGTTGTAAATTCAGGCGGACAATATGTTTTGTTTAATGTGATTCTGTAACTCCTACCAGTGCCAAAGTTCTGGAGTAACCGATCTGCCCACTTTGCAGACAAGACCTGTGTGCTTCCAGTGAGCTCTGCCCCAGACCCCTGGCACGTCACAGGAGGTGATCGAGCATTTGCACATTGAGCATTCGCACAGGACTTCCATAAGCCATGGGTTTTGTCTGCTTACTAGATTTAGTATTTAGGTTCCTCCATAACAAAACAGTGCTCTGTACTGTTAGTGTGATCTGTCCTGGAATGACAACACTCTGCACTGTGTCACACAGATGCCGCGAGTCACTTTCATACTTTTATACAATTCACATAAGATTTGCATGAACTATGTAGCCAGTCCTCGTCTCTGTTTTGACTTGCAAATTGTCTCCTTCTCTTGACACAGATAGTCTGGTTTATGTCATAATTTAATTCCTACAAAACACTGTATTTTTTCAACTTAGGTTGTTATGTCAAGAAATAAATGAGGTGCAGTATACACATCCTATTTTTCATGCAAGTGTCTGGCATGCGTATTGCTTACACAAAAATACAGCATTGTTTAAAAAGAGAAAAATTTAGAGGGAGCTGGTATAAGATATCCACTTTTTTAAAAGCAGCAATTCCTTGGAGATTTATTTTTTTTTCAGATTACAGTATTTCATAGGCAACAAAGGAAAATCTGCTTTTCAAAATGCAGAGTATCATTAAGTGAAATCATATTTACAATTTTATACAAAGGAATCCTCACATTTGTAACACTAACATATAACGAAATAATATTGGAATTAACTGTTGAAAAAATGTTTTATTATGTGCTAGTACAAGCTTGGTCATGCACTCTGTTACCCAGGAAATGTATTAACTTTGAAGTCATTATCTCCCGTTTCTATTCAGAGAAGGTCAAAGCTGAGGTTCAGCATGAACCTAGAAACTTTAAAGGCAAGGATGAATGAACCCTTGGGCATATTTTCTTAAAGTATGCTAAAGTTGCTCTGTAATTTGATCCATCTAGAGTATGCAGTAACATCCAGAAGTTAAGAATGGGTGCTTGTACTATACAATCAGCCCTAAAATAATGAAGAGCTAGTTTCTCACTGATTTTAAATTGGTAAGTGGTGACCATGGAGAAACTCTTCCTAATGAATGCTAATGAAATTATCATTAGTAAGGAATTTCTTATATGGAGCTTAGTGTGCAGTACTTGGATGCTGTGGCAGTGGGGATGAGGAGTACTCACGCAGTGCTAGCTGGGGGCATTGCAAGGGTGTTAGCAGTTGGAGAAGTCACCTCAAACTGAAATCACAAAATCTGGGAAAAATAATTTCAACAAATACTTCTCGCAGGGTGATCCCAATTTTAAGTGTCTCTTTAATACACACAGATTGCCAGAGCCCTGCTTTGCAAGGTACACTTATTTGTGCATTATGTATAAGGAGTATATTTATATGCACACTCAGTATTTGTATTTCCCTTTTATAAACTTGTACAGTGGCTCTTTAAATCTGACTTTGACTTTTATGCATTTTCCAGCCTCATCTGAGGGTCCATATTAATAAATTCAAAAATGCTGGTTGCCATTTTAAAGGAAACCTCCTCTGAAGGAGAAAAAAATCTCTTAGATAATTCTAGGATGGCCATGCTCAAGACACACTTAGGATCCAGGCTGGTTAGAGGGCTTGCCCAATACTTTGATACTGCAGAAGTGTTAAGTTCAAGGGGAGGTTGTCCAGTATCTGGAACTGTTTCGTTTTTACTGAGTGCTTTCTACTGAGTGCTAAAATTGTCTTATCTCTCTTTATTAACTCCGTGCAATGCATATAGGCGTGGTTCAACAAGGCCACCATTTAGCAGGATTACTACATTCACATAATTGCATCAATTGAGTGACTATTTTAGACACAGTTCCTCAGCATTTGATCAATTTGCTGAAAAGAGGGAAAGGTCTTTGATTTGAGGCCTAACTGGACAGTGATCCCAAAGATGTGGAACAGTGATTTCAATGGAACTGAGGATCAGGACATCTCAAAAGCAAGCGTATAACTGAAGAGTTCAGCTACTAAGGTCCTTGACTCTTAGGTGCTGTGCAACTCCTGGGAGGTACTGAGCCCCTCCAGCTCCCCTGGCAGTTAATGGGAGCTGAGGAAGCTCAGCATTTTGCACAGCCTGGCTACAAATGCATTACACTTATACTGCAAAATCTCAGGGATAAGAGAATATCTGTTATCTAAGAAGAGCAACCACCAGCTACGTTTGTATCACTATATTCCTACTTACTTGAACAAATGAAGCTCAAGTAACATCAGGCATTGCTTCAGAGAAAAAAAACGAAACATATTTACGCTTGTTACCTTGCCTTTTTGAACAGCTAATGAAAGGCTTTGCCTACAAAAGCTTTCATCAGGATAATTTGCTATTTGTGCTTTCTCTGCTATCATTTCAGAATGACATCATTTGTCTCTAACCAACCTGTGGAAGATACCCAAACTAGTTATGAAATAACTCACCTCCCAAAACTCCTAGAACTCAGCCAGTAGCCTATTTATTTTTTAAAGATAGTATTGAGAGTCCTTCTTGATCTTTCCAGCTTCTGCTGCAAAGAAGAATGGCTGTCCAGCCTCCTACTTCTCTTTGCTGGTACTAAACCAAAGGAATTGCAAAAGCAGCACAGTATCAGGCCAAAAATTATTTATGTAGGACTAAACTAGACCTTCGGAATTTCGCCGAAAGAAATTTACAGTTGGGTTGGTTTAAACATGTTGTACTGTTCATAATTTATAGTGACTTCTCGTTAATATTTTTAATGTCTGTAGGAAAATGTAATTATACTTTACTGTGCTGCAGAGTCAACTTTTTAAGATGTTCAAACTATCTGACTAGCTAACCATTCCTCTTCTGGTTTTTGACTACAGCTGCTCCTTCTGTCACTTGATTAAACAGATAGCAGAGCATGTGCCCTGGCCCCAAGTAGAAAATGGTTCTTTAGGAAGCTTTGGGAAATCCATCATTTAACTCATACTACAATATGCTCTAAAGGCAGTTAATTGTAACAATTGGTCCCATGTTTTCCAAGTTTAGCCCTCAAGGGACTTATGTGGTGAGCGTCCTCAGAAGAGGTCTCAACTTGAAAATCCAACATAGGCACTAGCAGTAGAAAAGTATGCTTGAGTAGGCCAAATGAACCAAACATAAATACAGCTCTGAGAACCCACAGGAAATTAGTGGAGATCTCGAGCAGCTTATATATATCTAGAGAGGCAAAAATATGTTTATGTGGAATTCAAAGTCAATTTGTATCTAGTGCTGGATTGAAATTTTCAATCCACATTTCACAGTCTTTGTCATTTTATAGACTATTTGTACATTGTATTATTATTTACAGAAACAATCTCTCTGTTTCCCTAAATGTGTACAGAGGCAAGTTCTGTAGGTAGGCTTTTGTACATGCTTGACCAATTATATCCATGCACACACACCTTCAAAGAATAAAGCATTTTATTTGAAATGCCTGCAAGTTCACGGTGAAGTAACAGCTTTAAAACAACTAGCATTTCTAAAGCCCCCAGAGCCTTCATCTATACGGCTGAATTCCACACTTGTGGAACTATGTTCCCACCATAAAACTGAAAAGTGACCTCTCAAGGCATTGTTTAATATTATTTATGTCTTACAATAGCTCTTGAGAGCCTGAATGATGTGTTTCTACTGTATTTATAGCCGCAATATCTGTAATACAAGGCCTTGTAGATTAAGACTGTTAGTTCCTAACAAACTAGAGGTAGGAGAAGAAATGTTAGAAAGCAGCTCTATTGACTTCCACTGCACAACAGAATATGCTGACTCTTACATTATCATGACAACTGTAGCAGCTTTTGAAGTGAGACTCACATCCTTGTGTGTCATTCTTTAAAACTCTCTTCTAAGTACCTAAAAGAAAGCTATGTATTTTCTTGCAAGTTGAAAAGAAGAATTTCTGAAAATTCCCCATGAGTACATCCAGAATCATCTCAGATATGAGAGCTAGCCTTCAGACACAACAATGGGTTTTTTGGGTTTATCTGCACTGCATGCCATAGTACAGCACAGACATAATTGAGCTAGTTCTAACTGCACTACTTCAGCTGCTGAAAACGGGATCCTTATTAGTGCTGACATCACTGCAAGCTTATTTATCTCACCCTCCCTCAGCTATATTACTATCATGCTTCTCAGAATTCCATCTCAGCATTAAATTAAATTCTAAATTATATTATAAATTAAATAGTTCTTTTTTTCTGGCTCTTTGGTTTCAGAGACGCCTTGCTTCTCACACAAACAGTACCTTAAGGCCTTGGAAAAGAAGCTACTTGTCTTCTTCTGGCTGCAAATCAACTGGTTTCTGCCATAATCTGACTTCTAGATTACCATCTCCTTACATTTGTTGATATAATTCACAGGTACTGAAGTTCTTAAAGCAGATATTTCAAAATAATCTGGCTTAGTTTAAGTACTGCTAAAAGTAGTCTGAGTTGCCTTTTTTTTTCCCCCTCTAATTGAATGGTGTTTAGCACAGATTTCATGAATAGTTGTGGCACCAAATTTTAGGGATCAGTACCATCTGCTGGAGGAAGGGCAAGTCTTGATGAGAAACTTCAATCTGCATTGGGGGTACTAACCTTATCAGGCCAGTCAGTTGGAGCTTGAACAGGACCAAACTCAGCAGCCTCACTAAATGCCCGGCTGACAGAAACAAATCCTGCATCTACGATGTCAGGAAAGTGTCCTTCTCGACAACACTGCATGTAATCAGGCCTATTGCCCTGAACATTTTCAGATCTTTAACCATTTCATTAATATTGAACACTTCAGTTCAACCCACCACTTTCTGCTGTGAATTATCTACCTGTTTTTTAGGGGAAAACATTTTAATGTAATATCACTGCCCAAGACAATGAAAGCCTTGTGACAAGCAGAGGCATAACAAGTCTTCTTTTCCAGTAGGAATATGACCTGCCATAGTACAGAAAACCCTTAGAACACTGAGGGAAGGAGTGCTAAAGTACTATGATCCATTTAGTTCCATGATAAGGTATTAGTGGAGTTTACCATCTCCCTTTTTACAGGGCAGAAACCTAGCTGACATACAAGGTGGCCACACTTTGTACCAAGAGACTACCATTTGGCAAGATGCCTGACCACTGAGCTATAGAGACATAGAGATACGTGAGTTTTCCCAGTCTGTTTGGATAAAAGACTTAAGGAGTCTTTCAGGGGTCACATACAATAGTATCCACTCCAGTGACGAAGTAAGACCCTCTCCTGCTGTTTAGAACTGATACTGACCAAACCCCTTTCTCTTTTTCTCTGATCTCCCTTATACTCTTTTACACTGGTTAACTCAGAGCATTGCCTGGTGTCACCTACAGCACAGGAAATTTCAAAAGTAAGTAGACAAAATTCTTTCCTGGTTGGAAATGTTGAAACATGCAGTGCAATCCTTGCTTTAGCAACTGGAATAAACCCTTGTTTGACAGTTTGCTGATTCCTGTTCATGAAGAAAAGCTCGTAATGCCTTTGCAAATTAGAATAAATATTTCGTACCTGGTTTGCAGCTGAATTAATCTGAGACAAAGATTAATAAATAATATAAATTAACAGTTATGTTAAATTATGGACTATTTTGGTCAGGGACTGGTTTTTATTTATGTCAGAAATAAATTAATAATTAATTATAAAAAATAATCACAACAAAAATAATCCTAGATGACAACAGTGGTAGAAATCAAGATAAGGAATTCTAACTCTTTGCTATATTGAGCCACTAAAAATTAGCCAATTAGATAAAAATGACAGAAAATCAGAAGAACGGATAACTAAACCCCTGCTTGTACATGGGAAGCAATGGCACTGCTGGAAACCCTGCTCGTGAAACTGAGATCTTGAGCCACTAAGGTACTCAGCGACTGTCCTGCGTTCAGCTGTAGCTGAACCCAGAACAGAGACCTTCTCTGATTCCTAGCTCCAGCTTTCTACCCATCTTTCCACAGGTATTTTATTGCTAGGCTCTGCACTGCAGCCATAGATCAATCTGTGAGATGGAAATTCTTCTTTTCCCTGAAGAAGCCAATTCAAACAGAAGAGCAGGCTGAGCGAGAAGCGTGTTCCTGGCCCACACTAAATCCTCCACATCACAAACCTCTGCCTGTGTCCAAGTATGGCCTCCTACTATCCTGGCAGCCCAACTATGTGGACAGAGGTGATGGCCAGGTCTCACCACACCCAGCCCATGCCCGCTGTCCACTCCCTCCATCCCACCCGTGCACAACAGAGCACACTCTAAGACCAGTGGTGTTGGTTCAGGGTGAAGCGCTCGAGCTGGGCTACCCAGCTCTCCCTCTGTCGTGGCAGGGCCGACTGCATGTGCAGTCCTCTGTCAAAATATAACAGCCACAAAATATCAAAGCCTGGTTTTCCTTTCCAAACTGACTGCCTGTTGTTTTTCTTCTCAAAACGTGAGTCCATCTGCATCTTCCCAGGCTATGGATGTGAGGACACATCTGCATCATTTAGAAAGAAAAACCACAACCCAACCATGTGTATGTGTTTGCTTCTAACGGGAAGCTGGAATTGCCAGGAAATAATTGTCAAGACTCTTTGTTGTTTTCCTTTTTATACCTGTAATTTCTGAGCACAAATGACCTGAATCTCCTCTCCTTTCTAATGTAAATCTCATGAATTAACAAATTAATTAAGCTCAGAGAGTTAGGTCCTTAAAACAACAGAACAAATATTCTTGAATCCAGAGGCTATCTATTTATTTACTTCATTTGACTAAACAGATGACCTAGATCTTCACTGAGCTCTTGCTGAACATCACTATACTCCCTGCATGGTAGTAAAGTTCATAGGGCTGATCTGGTTCATCCCCTGTATTAGTCTCTCAGAGATATGCAGACTGATGGACAGCACCACGTGTTCCCATGACAGACTGGAGAGAAAGACCTGACCATTTCTGTAAACTGCTGTGGTCCACAAGCAGGAAAAATTGCATTTTAGACAAAGCTGAATCTGGTAGTGTAGTGTAAAAAAAAAAAAAAAAAAAACAGATTTTAAAGCCAACCGTATCCTGGGCTGCATCAAAAGAAGCATGACCAGCAGGTCAAAGGAGGTGATCCTGCCCCTCTACTCTGCTCTTGTGAGACCTCACCTGGAGTATTGTGTCCAGTTCTGGTGTCCTCAACATAAAAAGGACATGGAGCTGTTGGAGCAAGTCCAGAGGAGGCCACAAGGATGATAAGGTGACTGGAGCACCTCCCTTATGAAGACAGGCTGAGAAAGTTGGGGCTGTTCAGCCTGAAGAAGAGAAGGCTGCGTGGGGACCTCATAGCAGCCTTCCAGTATCTGAAGGGGGCCTATAAGGGTGCCAAAGAGGGACTCTTCATCAGGGACTGCAGCGATAGGACATGGGGTGATGGGTTTAAATTGAAACAGGGGAAGTTCAGGTTAGATATAAGAAACAAGAAGTTCTTCACAGTGAGGGTGGTGAGGCACTGGCACAGGTTGCCCAAAGCAGTGGTGAATACTCCATCCTTGGCAGTGTTCAAGGCCAGGTTGGACAGAGCCTTGGGCAACTTTGTCTAGTGTGAGGCCTCCCTACCCATGGCAGGGGGTTGGAACTAAATGATGTTAAGGTCCTTTCCAACCTGAACCATTCTATGATTCTATATTTTAAAGCAAATTTACCAAGGTGAAATAAACACATTTCCACTACCCAGATCTGGCACTTCCTTACAGTCCTGATAGAAACACCATTTCAGATGCCAGTCTCCAAAAGAGGACAAAATATCATTTTGAATAAGCTTCTGCTTTTCACTACTAGGTAAGCCCTAGTGAAATGAGTCACTCAAAATATACAGTTTAGGGGAAATAGAAGAATTTGACCCTCAGCATAAAGAGTGACAGTGCTTCTCAAATTTATTTCGTTTTGCAGTAGTGATGAGAATATGACAGACACGTTGACAGCAAAGATGAATCCAGGTATCACTGCAGCCATTTCTCCCTAAGCTTTTGATGTTTCTGCTGCATTACTGTGTTTGGTGAGGCAAATGACGGGCACAAATCAAAGCATCATATCTTATCTTACCACCAAAATAAAAAACAATGAGCCACTCCTTGCCATAAAATACCTTTCACAATTCCATGTTTTTTCATTGTTACAATTAATGTAATTTATTTCTAGGCAGTTAATAAGTAAAAGCAGCACATTTTGTTTCAACTCTGCAAAAGATGAGGGACTTCCCTGGGGAAAACCAAGCCACAAAATGACAACTCTGTTCATTAAAAATACAAGACCTGCCATGCGATGCAGCTCATGACTTATCTTTCTGTGGCAGGAGGGCCATTATTTCAATAACTGGGATGACAAGTTCTGGAAAGAAATCAAAATATTTTATCCAAATCTTTTAGATGTATTCTTAAAATGCATTCATTATTTTTTCTTTGGAGATTGCATTTGGAGGCTGCAGCTCATCCTTAACTAATAGGAGTTTGCTTACACATGAGGGAACTGTAGCATCTAATGTTCAAAATGAATAAGCTGAGAATAAAATGTAAATAAAATTTCAATATTTTTGTTTCTCAAGACAAAATTATCTTTTTCATCACCTATTTATAATCTGATTTACATTTCCAAATGTAAGAAATTCTGGTATGATACCTGAAAATACACTTACGGGAATAGAGTACAATTTCATAAACATTGGTGTTCATCTTCAGAAGCTTCCAGATTAGTAAGTGAAATCACAGATTTATCCATCAAATGCAAATCTATAAAACCTTAGCTATCAGTGGCATTGCATAGTGATTTGGAATTAATCTAAGACAGCATCCTGGTTGAAAGAAATCACCTTCCTGCAGGACTATCCTTGGTCTTCATAAGACCTCTATCTTAAAACCACATTACCAAAATGATAGAAAGTTAGGGGAAGTGATAAATTTCCTCAGGAGTCCTATCTCTGGACACTGCTAGGTTTTTTTCTCACAGACAGGATTACCCTGTGGGAGTGGTATGAACTTTCTTTGAAGGCTACAAATTTTGCTTCAGAATGGCTCAGACTGTTCTGAGCTGCAGGTATTTTGAAAACAAAATTAAGTTTCCATACAAGGCAAGAAATATTCCCCAAGCTCTCTCTCACATCAGACTGCAGGAGCTGAACACTACTATGCTATCAATACGGTCAGTATATTTTTCAGGAACAAAATATAAACATTGAGTTAGAACACTTAATAAAAGTTTGCTGAGTACTTTTGCTTCCTTTCTTGGTCATGGTTATGAGAAAGTGTTTGTTTAAATGTGGAGAAAAATGAATAGAAGTTTTTTAGACTCTCCTCCTTTGCCAGCAAATACAGTGCTCACCGTTCATTGCGTAATGTGGAGAAAAGGGGAAAATTAGATTCTCTTGTTAAAATATCTGTTGTCTATCACTGGTTTGTTTTTCTCTTTTCCTATAGATGTATGCTTAGGCCCACATCCACTGCCACTGATTTCTACAGGGACAGGTTTAGTCCTTAAGAACAATGAGAAAGGTCTTTGGTCTAAACTCTGGACTCTCACATACTGGCATTAATCCCAAGCAACTTTTCTACCACTCTAACAGCAATGCTGAAGAGGGCTGGGGACTATTCTGTGCAACTACCCTGAGAGCAAAAGCTCTTGATGTAAAGGTTAGTCAATCACCCACAGCAAATGTGTGGTATTGAGAAGGATGCTACTTCAGCCTCACACCTCTACAAGGCTGCTGAGGTGCCCAGCAGTAGCAATCAATTAGAGTACCAGAGGTTGCAGAGCAGCCAGACACAGTGAATGAGTTAAACCACAACTACTAGAAGAACATGCAATTTATACTTAAAGAGCACGTATGTGCTGGCTCCTGCTTCCTTCCTTCAATGAAATCTTCTTGATAGTAGGAACTAAGCCCACCACCCATCTGGAGGCTGTCTGGCAGCGTGCAAGAAGTAAGGGGGTTTATTCCAGTCTCTTTCCAGTAGACAGTGTTAACATAAGAAAGTCATTACTTCTTTCACTATTGGCAAACCTGCAGTGACCTAAGAGAGCCAAGGAATGTGAACAGGCAGACTCATCTAGGACAAGGAAATCTAAGCCACTGTTCAGGTAGGTTAAAAGGCTCTTTGAAGAGTGAGCCATGCCCTGTGTTCTGTGGATAAGGACCTCAGCCCTAGCAGTGTCAACTCAGGGCTTTCCACAAGCACATCAAAAGTCTTGTGAGCAAACAAAGCAGGAAGAGCTTCTTTCCTTAATTTCTGGAATATATAACTTTTTTCAGGAATTGTAATGCAATGTGCGTATGTCATTTCCTACCAGATCCACAGAGATGGACTTTGGAGTCTGACAAAGATACTGTAAAATAAGTCTATGCATTAACTTCCTATCCCTTTTCAATGAATTTCTGTCTTATCTCTGTGTGTCAAACATCTGTGAATGATTCTGCCAAAGCTCTGGAAGCTGGGTAGGAACCACCAAGCACAAGTGAAAGCATCTGTGCTCCAGATAGCACAGCTGTATGAATGATGCTGCTCGTCTGCTTGCAGAGCACACACCATGCCAGCTATTTGACAGGATGAATTGGAAGGGAGATTGATGAAAGGCTCTCTAACAGAGGCCATGGCACAGTTCAGAAGCATTTTTTCCTTTCACTCCCCTGCTTTTATGTACTGCTCATATTGCTTCGATTATTTCAATTCTTTAATCTGTTAAACATTAATAAAACAGCAAGTTCTCCTAACAGCACTGTTTTTTGTAATAATTTCTTTAGGCAGTGATCTTACAGTCTGCTACTTTGCCAGGGTCAGACAGCTCAGATTACACAGCCATCATCCTGCATCAGCACCCAAAGATCTATGTAGAAAGTTTCTATTCTACTTTGTAGTCCGTAAAAACAAACAAAGCCAGCTTTCTTGTAATGTCCTGTACTGAAGGGAACATTGTTGTTGATTACACAAATATTTTTACCTTTAATGGCTTTCTTTAAATTGTTTCATTTCATTGTGTTGTGGTTAGCTTGCTGACTAATCTGCTCTGCTGAAGAATAAAAGATCAGTTATATTTTTCTCCTTTTTGGAATGAAAGCAGATTAACTTTGTCAACAAGAAAGAAAGTAAATATTAAGAAAAGCTTTTTTTCATCTTTCTGAAAGTCTTTTCTTCTGTGTCCACAGCTCTTTTTATTTGAGCTTGGTGAACATTTGTGTGGGCAAAGTTGGCCTGGCATGAAGAGTACGCAGGGAGAATCTCAGGCCTGTAACTGAGATTCGCTATCTCTGAATTAGATTCCTGATTAAATAAAACAAAACACATTTTGACAGGCCTAGAGTTGCCTTTTAAAGGTTAAGACATCCAGCCAGAGAACAGAAACACCAGTATGCACGAAACACAAAGGCCTGGTCCATGTCCCAGGGACCTTTGCTAGGCAGCACAGATCTGGGAGCAGTGAACAGGGAGATCAAAAGGACAGCAAGAAGCCAGAACCACCAGTGTGGATGGTCAGATAATGATGGCTCTCTACTGCTATTAACTCTTTTTAAATGCCATAAAAGAGGAGTTTTCTGAGGGAGATTTGAATAGGAGAGGATATTGTGCTTTTGCACTAGAGTGTAAGGCATTTTCAAGCACTGGTAAGAGTAAGAGTGCAAATGAAAAGGAATATGGTGAAATGTGGTGACAACACTAGAGATACCAGAAAATAACTTCACTCCTGACCTGGAATCTGGAGGGTTGTTTACAGGGTGATGGGCAATATGCAGACCTCTATCTGATTCCTTCCCAAAAGAAACTAAAAATAGGAGGGTGAATGAAAGTTAGGCTATCTCCACACTGGTTTTTGAAGTAGTGGGTAAGAAATGTTTAAGCTCAACCTGAGGTGAGGGAAAGAAGCAAGATAGCAGGTCAATTCCAGCCTGAAGCAGGAGAGCCATTTGTTCTAGGAGCATCAAAACAAATCCAGATGCATTTTTTCAATTTGTGTTTTCTGACTGACAGAATTTTGATTGAATTATACTAAAACCACAGAGATCGAAGAACCCGCTTCATTAACACCGATCTGGGACAGCGCAGAGCTCCAGCTGAAGCTCCAGTGCCCACAGGCTGGGAAGCTCTGCTGTGTGGGTACTGTCCTCCCACAAGATGCCCAGTGACACCCCGGCTCTCAATGAGGGCCTTAACTCTGTGTCTCTTTTCAATGGGGCCCTTTTTTTTTTCAGTGTTCACACTGTTCTGTTATCTTCATCTTTCCACCAGATTTGCCTGGTGCTGGCTAGTGGATTTGAAGGATCCTGAGGTTAAAGGAACTGACAGATATTCAAAGACAAACAAACTGAAAGACATTTCACACCTCTTTCCTCCCCCCCCCATTAACTAGCAGTAAAAGCTTCAGCAAGTATTTCATAATACTGTGCATAAGAATAGCTCTTCAGAAACAGCAAGGGGGGGGGGGGGGAAAAAAGAAAAA